>NW_026089016.1:0-63861 GCF_024542745.1 Macaca thibetana thibetana | reverse complement strand
TCTGCTCCTGATGTTAAATAAAACCCCCAAAATTAAATTCCGGCCCTCAAACCCCACAACAGGACTTAATGCACCTTGCCTTCGAGGTGTACAATAATAGAGTAGAGGCAGGCAAGTAGCAACTTATTTCTTCTGAGTTACAATTCCTTGCCTCCGCTGTGAGACAAACCCCAGCCACATCTCTAGCACACAACTCCAAATGCCTGAACCACAGCTGCCAGGGGTTCCTCCAGAACCTCCTCCCCAAGGAGCTTGCTACAAGTGCCAGAAATCTGGCCATTGGGCCAAGGAATGCCCGCAGCCCGGGATTCCTCCTAAGCCATGTCCCATCTGTGTGGGACCCCACTGGAAATCAGACTGTCCAACTCACCCAGCAGCTACTCCCAGAGCCCCTGGAGCTCTGGCCCAGGGCTCTCTGACTGACTCCTTCCCAGATATTCTCAGCTTAGTGGCTGAAGATTGATGCTGCCCCATCGCCTCGGAAGCCTCCTAGACCATCACAGATGCTTTGGGTAACTCTTACAGTAGAGGGTAAGTCCGACCCCTTCTTAATCAATACGGAGGCTACGCACTCCACATTACCTTCTTTTCAAGGGCCTGTTTCCCTTGCCTCCATAAATGTTGTGGGTATTGCCATCCAGGCTTTTAAACCTCTTAAAACTCCCCAACTCTAGTGCCAACTTGGACAACATTCTTTTATGCACTCCTTTTTAGTTATCCCCACCTGCCCAGTTCCCTATTAGGCTGAGACATTTTAACTAAATTATCTGCCTCCCTGACTATTCCTAGGCTACAGCCACACCTCATTGCTGCCTTTTCCCCCAGTTCAAAGCCTCCTTCACATCCTCCCCTCGTATCCCCCCACCTTAACCCACAAGTGTAGGACATCTCTACTCCCTCCTTGGCGACTGATCATGCACCCCTTACCATCTCATTAAAACCTAATCACCCTTACACCACTCAACGCCAATATCCCATCCCGCAGCATGCTTTAAAAGGATTAAAGTCTGTTATCACTCGCCTGCTACAGCATGGGCTTTTAAAACGTATAAACTCGGCCGGGCGCGGTGGCTCAAGCCTGTAATCCCAGCACTTTGGGAGGCCGAGACCGGCGGATCACGAGGTCAGGAGATCGAGACCATCCTGGCTAACCCAGTGAAACCCCGTCTCTACTAAAAAATACAAAAAACTAGCCGGGCCAGGCGGCGGGCGCCTGTAGTCCCAGCTACTCGGGAGGCTGAGGCAGGAGAATGGCGTGAACCCGGGAGGCGGAGCTTGCAGTGAGCTGAGATCCGGCCACTGCACTCCAGCCTGGGCGACAGACCGAGACTCCGTCTCAAAAAAAAAAAAAAAAAAAAAAAAAAACACGTATAAACTCTCTTACAATTTCCCCATTTTACCTGTCCGAAAACCAGACAAGTCTTACAGATTAGTTCAAGATCTGCACCTTATCAACCAAATTGTCTTGCCTATCCACCCCGTGGTGCCAAACCCATATACTCTCCTATCCTCAATACCTCCCTCCACAACCAATGATTCTGTTCTGGATCTCAAACATACTTTTCCTTTACACCCTTCATCCCAGCTTCTCTTCGCTTTCACTTGGACTGACCCTGACACCCATCAGGCTCAGCAAATTACCTAGTCTGTACTGCTGCAAGGCCTCACGGACAGCCCCCATTACTTCAGTCAAGCCCAAATTTCTTCCTCATCTGTTACCTATCTCGACATAATTATCATAAATACACACTTACTCTGCCTGCTGATCGTGTCCGGCTAATCTTCCAAATCCCCCTTCTACAAAATAACAACTCCTTTCCTTCCTAGGCATGGTTAGTGCAGACAGAATTCTTACCCAAGAGCCGGGACCGCATCCTGTAGCCTTTCTGTCCAAACGACCTTACTGTTTTAGCCTAGCCTTCATGTCTGCATGCAGCGGCTGCCACCGCTTTAATACTGTTAGAGGCCCCAAAAATCACAAACTGTGTTCAACTCTCTACAGTTCCCATAACTTCCAAAATCTATTTTCTTCCCCCAACCTTTGCTCAAGACAATGCTTATGCTGATAAGGTAGCTAAAAAAGCAGCCATCAAAAGGCATCAGATCCCATCGCTCAGGACAATGCTTATGCTGATAAGTTAGATAAAAAGGCAGCTAGCTTCCAACTTCTATCCCTCAGGGCAGTTTTCCTCCTTCACATCGGCCACTCCCACCTACTCCCCCTCTGAAACTTCCACCTATCAATCTCTTCACACACAAGGCAGATGGTTCTTAGACCAAGGAAAATTATCTCCTTCCAGCCTCACAGGCCCATTCTATTCTGTCATCATTTCATAACCTCTTCCATGTAGGTTACAAGGCGCTAGCCTGTCTCTTAGAACCTCTCATTTCCTTTCCATCATGGAAATCTATCCTCAAGGAGATCACGTCTCAGTGTTCCATCTGCTACTCTACTACCCCTCAGGGATTGTTCAGGCCCCCTCCCTTTCCTACACATCAAGCTCGGGGATTTGCCCCTGGCCAGGACTGGCAAATTAACTTTACTCACATGTCAGAAAACTAAAATATCTCTTAGTCTGGGTAGACACTTTCACTGGCTGGGTAGAGGCCTTTCCCACAGGGTCTGAGAAGGTCACCACAGTCATTTCCTCCCTTCTATCAGACATAATTCCTTGGTTTGGCCTTCCTATATCTCTACAGTCTGATAACGGACCAGCTTTTAATAGTCAAATCACCCAAGCAGTTTCTCAGGCTCCTGGTATTCAGTGAAACCTTTTTATCCTTTACCGTCCTCAATCTTCAGAAAAGGTAGAACAGACTAATAGTCTTTTAAAAACACACCTCACCAAGCTCAGTCACCAACTTAAAAAGGACTAGACAATACTTTTACCACTTTTCCTTTCTCAGAATTCAGGCCTGTCCTCGGAATGCTACAGGTTACAGCCCATTTGAGCTCCTGTGTGGACACTCCTTTTTATTAGGTCCCAGTCTCATTCCAGACACCAGACCAACTTGGACTGCACCCCAAAAATCTTTCATCCCTTCTGTCTTCTGTCTAGGCATACTCCTATTCACCATTCTCAACTACTCATAAATGCCCTGCTTGTGTTTACACTGCCAGTTTACACCCTTTCTCCAAGCCATCACAGCTGATATCTCCTAGTGCTGTCCCAAACCACCACTCTAAACTCCCTCTTAAAGTAAATAAATAGTCTTTGCTGGCAAGGCTATGCTGAGCCGCCTTAAGCACTCTCTAATTAGATGTTCTAGGTCCTCCCAATTCTTAGTCCTTTAGTACCTGTTTTTTCTCCTTCTCTTACCTTGTGTCTTCAGTTTAGTTTTTTAATTCATGCAAAACCGCATCCAGGCCATCACCAATCATTCAATACGACCAAAGTTTCTTCTAACGACCCCACAATATCACCCCTTACCACAAAATCTTCCTTCAGCTTAATCTCTCCCACTCTAGCTTCCCACGCTGCCCCTAATCCCGCTTGAAGCAGCCCTGAGAAACATCGCCCATTCTCTCTCCATACCACCCCCCAAAAATTTTCGCCGCCCCAACACTTCACACTATTTTATTTTATTTTTCTTATTAATATAAGAAGGCAGGAATGTCAGGCCTCTGAGCCCAAGCCAAGCCATCACATCCCCTGTGACTTGCAGGTATATGCCCAGATGGCCGGAAGTAACTGAAGAATCACAAAAGAAGTGCAAATGTCCTGCCTCACCTTAACCGATGACATTCCACCACAAAGGAAGTGAAAATGGCCGGTCGTTGCCTTAAGCGATGATATTATCTTGTGAAATTCCTTTTCCTGGCTCATACTGGCTCAAAAAGCTCCCCCACTGAGCACCTTGTAACCCCCACTCCTGCCCGCCAGAGAACAACCCCCCCTTTGACTGTAATTTTCCTTTACCTACCCAAATCCTATAAAACAGCCCCACCCTTATGTCCCTTCGCTAACTCTCTTTTCGGACTCAGCCCGCCTGCACCCAGGTGAAATAAACAGCCATGTTGCTCACACAAAGCCTGTTTGGTGGTCTCTTCACACGGACGTGCATGACAGCCACCTTCATCAATGATCTTAGCCAGATCTTCTGGATAACTTACTGCAGCTTCTACATCAGAACTTGCAGCTTCATCTTGCACTATTATATCATAGAGATGGCTTCCTTCCTTAAACCTCATGAACCAACTTATGCTGACTTCAGACTTTTCTTCTGCAGCTTCCTCGTCTCTCTCGGCCTTCATAAAATTGAAGAGAATTAAGGCCTTGCTAAGGGTTAGGCTTTGGCTTAAGGGAAAGTTGTGGTTGGCTTGATCTTCTATCCAGGCCACTTCAACTTTCTCCATACCAAGCAATAAGGCTTTGTTTTCCTTATTTAAATATTATAGAATTGGTTTGTTATAAAGGTGATTCAAGAATATCCAGTTAAAACCTTATCCCAATGCTACCCAATACAACCAAGAAGCAGTTAAGCACTTTCACATTAGGAACAAGTACATAAAACAAGAGACTACATCAAGCCTATGATTCAAACTTAAAAAGAGAAAGGACTCTTAGGTCTCCTACAGGTCAATATAGAGGTTATCACAAGATCAAAGCACTGTGCCAGGTGTCACAGTACTGTTACAACACTGAGGTATAACTGGGCAAATTACAGTTGAAGGGAAATGAAGATCTCCATATTCTTGTTTTGTGGGTGTACTTAAGTGTTTGAAATTTCAGGAACAGCTGCCTTTAATGACAGCAAGATGTAAGACAAGTGTTTTATTAAAGAGAAAGAAGCTTATAAAGTTCTCTATCAAGATCCCCCTAAATCCTCACAGCCCCTCAATCTTCCCACCCTCCCCCTGGAAGCTAGAGCTACTCTGCCGGTATATAAGATGCCATCTTAATTTTTGGCTTACTGGAAAATTATAGGCACTCCTTCCAAGCAGCTTTGATCTTCTGCACATTAAAAAAAAAAAAAAAAAAAAAAAAAAATCCCAGCTGTGGGAGATGGCTAATACCTCCCAGCACTTTGTGAGGCTGAAGCAGGAGGGTCACCTGAGGTCAGGAGTTCGAGACCAGCCTGGCCAACATGGCAAAACCCTGTCTCTACTAAAAATAGAAAAATTAGCTAGGCATAGTGGCTCACACCTGTAATCCCAGCTACTTGAGGATTCTTCTGAGGCAGGAGAATCACTTGAACCCAGGAGGTGGAGGTTGCAGTGAGATGAGATCATGCCACTGCACTCCAGCCTGGACGACAGCGTGAGACTGTGTCGCAAAATGAAAAAATCCCAACAACACGCTATATAATTCATTTACACAATTTTGCATTCCAGGTAGAATTTCATTATTACTCTAAAACTCCATCTGCACAGTAGCCATTTCCCCAATAAGACTTAATTCAAGATGTAATCTTTCTGCTGTTTTCTGAATAAAAGCCTTAGAGTCAATTATTATGAGTGATCAATCTATGAACTATTTTATATAAACATAGTGACTGCATTGTTTTAGCACTGAAAGTACTTAAAATAAAACTTCTTACTTCCAACTTTTGCACTCCTCCAAAATAAAAGGCCAAAATGTGTAGATTTTATAATTCAGGGAAAAATTTAACTTCCCAAGTTGAGGCTTGTCAGAGTAGCTTTTGCCAGGAAAAGAGATTTTATGTCTATAAAAAACCGTTGAAAACAAGGGCTTTTTCTGGAAACATTGGAAGACCCTTAAAACATAAAGGTGCTAGATGGTACCATTTAGACTCACAACCAAATGTTACTTTAGAGCTTATATTTAAGAGGTAATGCATGCTTACATTTTTTTCCTTTAAAAAAATACTCTTTGGAAACCATTATTACTCCTGTAGACACATACTCTAGTTACATCATCTCTTCTTGTAAAAATAAAGGTATAATCATGATTATCTCTATTTCTTTGTGAAATTCAACTACCAATATACATTTATTAATCTGATCACTTTTCCACTAACTCACGATCTTATAGTATTCTCTCCAGAGTCAATTTTCTTTCCCTCTTTATTTATTTTTTCTTTTTTGAGATGGAGTCTCCCTCCATCACCCGGGCTGGAGCACAGTAGCACAATCTTGGCTCACTGCAACTCCGCCCTCCAGTTCATGCAATTCTCTGCCCCAGCCTATGGAGTACCTTGGACTACAGGCAGCTGCCAACACACCCGGCTAATTTTTGCATTTGTAGTAGAGATGGGGTTTCACCATCTTGGCCAGGCTGGTCTTGAACTCCTGACCTCATGATCCAGCTGCCTTGGCATCCTAAAGTACTGGGATTACAGGTGTGAGCCACCGCGCCTGGCCTCCAGGGTCAATTTTCAGCATATAGAAGTAGGAGTAAGTCTTATAGGTAAGAACAATCTTGAAGGCAATTTTTAAATCTAGTCTTTAACGTGTTCAATGCAAATGAGAACTTGAGAACTACAAACTAAGATTTACTTCCAACACTAAGGCAAAAGTAAACTTCCAGAGCTAAATGAAGATAAACTACTATAAGACTGATTTCTGTCATGCACATTATGAATGTACTCAGTGATTTCCAACCAAGACTTAAAAATTAGTCCAAAGGAGTCCAAGGGGGAGAATAAAGATGCTTCTGGTTTGCTCTTTTCCAATTCATTAGATAATATCTATTGTATGCCCAGAGGGCGTGGACTACTCCTCTAGGCACTAGCCATAGTGATTAGCGATTTGTTTTCTTATCATGTATGTTTTCACTGGAGTAACATTTCTAATTTCCTTCGAGAACTTTTTCTTTGCATTTACAACTTGGTTCACTCTGACACAAGAAATATAGCTTTCGGCCTCTCTCAGATTTCAACATGGCCTATTAAACCTGATCATTTCTTGGTTTGGACTGAAAGTGAAAGACATGTATCTTCCTTTTATTTGAACCCTGAGAGGCCATTGGAGGATTATTCATTGGCATAATTTTAATATTGTTGAGTCTCAAGAAATAGGGAGGGCCAAGGAGAGAGAGAGATGAAGAAACGGCTGGTCAGGGGAGCAGTCAGAACACACACAATGTTTATCAATTAATTTTGCCATCATATAAGGGCCTGGCTTGGTTCAACATACTTACAACAGTTACATCAAAGATCACCTATCACAGATCACTGTAACAGAGATAATAGTAACGGAAAAGTTTAATGTATTGTAAGAATTACCAAAATGTGACAGAGTCACAAAGTGAGCACATGATGATAGAAACGTGGCACAGATAGACGCTCCACGCATGGTTGCCAAACCTTCAATTTGTGAAAAACACAATATCAGCAGGTGTAATAACATGAGTTATGCCTGCACTCAAAAGAATAAAGGGACAAATCTGGGAAATGGAAGGGCCAGTCCATCCCCCAGTACAGCAACATCATCAGCACAATCCCGCTGGAGTCCTTCATCAACAAAGGCAAAAAGTATCCTCCACACATTTATATTATAACCCAAACTCCTGTTAAAGAGTTTTAGGATATTTTTAAGGGGCTGGCCCCTTTGTTCTTTCCTCTATTTTAATTTTTAAATTCCTTCTTTTTTTTTTTTTGAGATGGAGTTTTGCTCTTGTTGCCCAGGCATGATCTTGGCTCACTGTAACCTCCACCTCCCAGGTTCAAGTGATTCTGCTGCCTCAGCCTCCTGAGTAGCTGGGACTACAGGTGCCTCCTTCCATGCCCGGGTAGTTTTGTATTTTTAGTAGAGACAGGCTTTCACCATGTTTCTCAGGCTGGTGTTTAACTCCTGATTTCAGGTGATCTGCCCGCCTCGGCCTCCTGAAGTGCTGGGAATACAGACGTGAGCCACCGTGCCTGGCCTCTAAATTCGTGTTATGGAGAATCATCTTCATGGTTAAAATATCCTGAATTGACTGTGGCCTGTTGGGAGGCAGGAGGGAGGAAGCTGCTTGTGGAAAATGAAGAAAAGGAACCACACCAGAAGCAAGAAAGTGTCATCAATTTTTACATCAAAGGCTCCATGAAAAAGGACAGTACAAATAGCCTGTTTTTGTAGCTGACCATTGGACTGTGGACGGCACCTGCATCTACCAGGTTCTTCTGGATAGTCCCAATTTTAAATTTTTGACCTGATCAATTCATGAACACAGTGCTACCGGTTAGATCTTTGTCCAGGTGTTTTTTTGTTTGTTTGTTTGTTTTCTTGTTTGTTTTTTTTAGACAGATTCTCACTCTGCTGCCCAAGCTGGTGTGCAATAACACAATCTCGGCTCACTGCAAGCTCCGCCTCCTGGGTTCACACCATTCTGCTGACTCAGCCTCCTGAAATGCTGGGACTACAGGTGCCCGCCACCATGCCCGGCTAATTTTTTGTATTTTTAGTAGAGACGGGGTTTCACAAAGTTAGCCAGGATGGTTTCGATCTCCTGACTTCATGATCCACCCACCTTGGCCTCCCAAAGTGCTGGGATTACAGGCATGAGCCACCGTGCCTGGCCACCCTTGTCTAGGTTTAAGCTTTAGAAAATAAGGTCTTCTTGCAGTGGGAGGCCTGATTAGGGTTATGATTCTGCCCTGGGGCATCTGCCACTTCTGACCTGGATGTAAACTTGGCATTTACTATTTACCTCCACACTTGAACAGCTAAGGATGGGCTGAGCACAGAGGCTCACATCTGTAACTCCAGCACTTTGGGAGGCCAAGGCACGAGGATCGCTTGAGGCCAGGAGTTCAAGACCACCCTGGTCAACATAGTGAGACCTTGTCTCTGTAGAAGCACACAAACAAAACCGAGGATGGGTGGGTGGCAGGTAGCAGATCAAACTGGAAAACCATTAATCTGAGAGCTGAAAGGACCCTTAGACCTGCCCCCAGTTATCAGATGAGACTCTGCCTTGAGATCATAGCCTAAGATAATGTATTGAGCTGATTTGAAAATAATCAATCCTAAAACCCCCAAGCATACTGCTACTGTTTGCTACTTCATAATGTTTTCTAGTCTGGGTGTGGTGGCTCATGCCTGTAATCCCAGCGCTTTGGGAGGTTGAGGCAACTAGATCACGTGAGGTCAGGAGTTCAAGACCAGCCTGGCCAACATGGTGAAACCCTGTCTCTACTGAAAAGACACACAATTAGCCAGCCATTGTAGTATGTGCCGGTAATCCCAGCTTCTTGGGAGGCTGAGGCAGGAGAATCATTTGAACCCATGAGGCAGAGGTTACAGTGAGCCGAGATTGTGCCATTGCACTCCAGCTTGGGCCACAAGAGTCAATTCTGTCTCAAAAATAATAATGATAATAATAATGTTTTCTACAAGCAAGGGGTTACTTTGTACTGCAAACTGGTGTGAAGGAATCCACCATGTATCAACTTTTGGAATGATGACACTTATTTCTAGTTTTTGGAGGTGGGAATGCTTGTGGATCATCTTCTTTGTTCTTTGTTATATTGATTGATTTTTTTTAAAACTAGCATTTTTATAACAATAAAGTCATAAAAATAAGTAACTAAAATAAAGTAAAATAATCTAAAAAGGCCAGGCACGGTGGCTCACGTCTGTAATCCCAGCACGTTGGGAGGCCGAGATGGGTGGATTACCTGAGGTCAGGAGTTTGAGACCAGCCTGGCAAACATGGCGAAACCCCATCTCTACTAAAAATACAAACATCAGCCGGGCGTGGTGGCAGGCTACTGTAATCCCAGCTACTTGGGAGGTTGAGGCAGGAGAATCACTTGAACCCAGGACAAGGTGCTTGCAGTGAGCTGAAATCATGCCATTGTACTCCAGCCTGGGTAACAACAGCTAAACTCGGTCTCAAAACAAAACAAAACAAAATTTAATATAATTGAGTTGAATATTTAAACTTTTTACTGACATTTCAAATTAGATTATAATTCAATTTAAAAGAGACTCGCATAGAAGCAGATGTACTCAATTATGTTACCTCTATGGTTTCATTTAAGCAATTTGTTTTGTGAAGAGACACAAATCCAACCAGATTTTAACAGTGTATAAATATGTATTTATTAATTTAATTACAATGACAATACTCGCAACTCCCCATTTGAATAAAGGAGAACATCTCATCTCTGTTCTGGGGCACTGTGCACTATAGGTGTGTGGAAATACCGATGCCCTCAGCTGTGTGGCAGGCTCAGTGGGACCTGGAGTGCTGGAAACCCTCGGCAATTCACCTGTAGCCACAAAAGTCTTTGTCCATTTATTCCCACTGCTATAGAAATATTATATTCAGTGGTTGTTATGATGCAAAAGAAAAGAAGGGAAATTTATTAAACCTTTACATATAAGTTATGTTAGTAAATAAAGTCAACTTTCTTCTGGCTTAACTAAAAAACTATACTATACATATTTATGACTTCTGGAAATTTTAAATATTTTGAAGCAAAGCAACTCATTATTGGTAAGACCAATTAAAACTGCAGAGTTGTAGAGGTTATGGGTTACATGTATAAGAAAATTTCATAGCAATAATCTTTTAAGACTATGTGAAGAGACTCTACAGTGAAGCAGAAATCAGAAGAGGCTCATAGACAGAAGAGACTTGCCTTGTCTCAGATGAGACTTTGGACAGCGGACATTTGGGTTAATGCTGAAATGAGTTAAGACTTTGGGGGACTGTTGGGAAGGCATGATAGGTTTTGAAATGTGAGGACATGAGATTTGAAGGGGCCAGGAGCAGAATAATATGGTTTGGCTATGTCCGTACCCACATCTCAACTTGAATTGTATAGCTCAGAATTCCCACGTGTTAGGGGAGGGACCCGAGAGGTAGTTGAATCCCTAGGGTCTCTGAAATTAGAATAGAATTAAGAATACGGTGTATGCTCTCAGTTCACCAATTTATCAAAAGTAGCTTTATGATTCAGGAGGGTATCTGTTCTTTTGCAATTAGAAGAAAAGAAAGAATATTTTATATTTCAACTCTTTGGATTTTCTTCACTAACAGTATTTCCAAGGCTAAGTAAGGGAGTTGCAAGTAGCACCAAGAGAAAAAAGCAGGCTTGAGCAGCTTTTTAAAAATGGTCTTAAAATATGCAAAATGGAGCCAGGTGTGGTGGCTCACTCTTGTGATCCCAGCAATTTGGGAGCCTGAGGTGGGAGGATTGTTTGAGGTCAAAAGTTTTGGGCCGGGCGCGGTGGCTCAAGCCTGTAATCCCAGCACTTTGGGAGGCCGAGACGGGCGGATCACAAGGTCAGGAGATCGAGACCATCCTGGCTAACACGGTGAAACCCCGTCTCTACTAAAAAATACAAAAAACTAGCCGGGTGAGGTGGCGGGCGCCTGTAGTCCCAGCTACTCGGGAGGCTGAGGCAGGAGAATGGTCTAAACCCGGGAGGCGGAGCTTGCAGTGAGCTGAGATCCGGCCACTGCACCCCAGCCTGGGCGACAGAGCAAGACTCTGTCTCAAAAAAAAAAAAAAAAAAAAAGTTCTGAGACCAGCCTGGGCAGCATAGCAAGATCCCCATCGTTACAAAAAAATATATATATTTTTTTAAAATTAGCTGGATGTAGCGGTGCATGCCTTACAGTCCTAGTTTCTTGGGAGACTGAGGTAGGAGGAGCTCTTGAGGCCAGGAGTTCAAGTCTGCAGTGAGCTACGATTGCTCCACTGTCCTCAAGCCTGGGCAACAAAGTGAGACCCTGTCTCTCTCCATATATATATAAGTATATAAATAAATATATAAAAAAATATATATTTATAAATAAATATATAAATAAATATATATTTATAAATAAATATGTAAGTAAATATATATTTATAAATAAATACACATAAATAAATATTTACTGATAAATACATATAAATATATATTTATTAATTTTATTATAAATTTATTAATTTTATAATATTTACTGATAAATACATATAAATATATATTTATTAATATTTATTAAACATATATTTATAAATAAATAAACATATATTTATAAACAAATATATATTTATAAATAAACATATATTTATAAACAAATATATATTTATAAATAAACATATATTTATAAACAAATATATATTTATAAATAAACATATATTTATAAACAAATATATATTTATAAATAAACATATATTTATAAACAAATATATATTTATAAATAAATATATAGATAAAGAAATATATATTTATAAATAAATATATAAATATATATTACATAAATATATAAAATACACATATATATACCATGGAAAAGGGAAGGGGCCAAATTATCAAAGACATTATTGAAGAAAAAGAAATATTTGTCCTGCCAAATATCAGAACTTTTATAAAGCTACAGCAATTAAGACAATGTGGTCTTCACTGATTAACTGACTAATGAAAGAGAATAGAGCGCTCCCAAATAAATCTCCACAAATTTTATCTTTGATATGTGATGTAGATCACATGGCAGATCAGCAAGAAAAGAAAGGACTTTTCAATAAATAGAATAGAAAAATAGGGTTATTGATATAGGAAACAAAATGAAATTATATTTCTACTTTGCTCTATATACAAACATTAAATTCCAGATGGACCAGACTTACAAGTCAGAAACAAAACTTTAAAACTTCTAGTAGAAAATGTAAGTGAATGAGACACAAAAAGCCACTTAACCATTAAAAAAGAATAGACATTTTGACTATCACAAAATTAAGAACTTTTCACATCAAAAAGTGGAAAGATGGGCTGGACATGGTATCTCAAGCCTGTAATCCCAAACACTTGAGGTCAGGAGTTTGAGACCAGGCTGGCCAACATGGTGAAACCCAGTCTCTACTAAAAATACAAGAAATTAGCGGGACATTGGTGGCAGACACCTGTAATCCCAGCTACTTGGGAAGCTGAGGCATGAGAATCATCCGAATCTGGGAGGTCTAGGTTGCAGTGAGCCACTGCACTCCAGCCTGAATGACAGAACGAGACTGTCTCAAAAAAAATTAAAAAATTAAAGTTAAAAATTGAAAAGATAAACTATAAACTAGAGAAAGATATTTGCAGTACCTAAAACCTATGAAAGATAAATATCATATTGATGAAGTATAAGGAGCTCCTATGAATTAATTTTGAAAATAGCAACCCAACAGAAAATTGAGAAAAGACATTAATAGGGATTTCACAAAAGAGAAAGTCCCCAAAACATAAAAATTTTCTCACCCTCATTAGTAATCAGGAAAATGCACAAGATACTACATATCTATTGTCTCCAACAATATTAAGAAGTTAGACAATACCAGATGTACTAGTCCCCATTCACACTGCTGATAAAGACATACCTGAGATGGGGAAGAAAAAGAGGCTTAATTGGATTACGGGTTCCATGTGGCTGAGGAGGTCTCAGAGTTATGGTGGTGGATGAACAGCACTTCTTACATGGCAGTGGCAAGAGAATATGAGAAGGAAGCAAAAGAAGCAAAAGACAGAACCCTTGAAAAACCCATCAGACCTTGTGAGACTTATTCACTATCACAAGAATAGCATGGGAATCTCTGGCCCCAGGGATTCAACTACCTTACCCTGGGTCCCTCCTCCAACACGTGGGAATTCTGAGTGATACAACTCAAGTTGAGATGTGGGTAGGGACATGGGCAAACCATATTATTCTGCTCCTGGCCCCTCCAAATCTCATGTCCTCACATTTCAAAACCTATCATGCCTTCCCAACAGTCCCCCAAAGTCTTAACTCATTTCAGCATTAACCCAAATGTCTGCTGTCCAAAGTCTCATCTGAGACAAGGCAAGTCTCTTCTGCCTATGAGCCTGTAAAATCCAAAGCAAGCTAGTTATTTCCTGGATACAATGAGGGTACAGGTAATTGAGTAAATACAGCTGTTCCAAATGGGAGTAATTGGCCAAAACAAAGGGGTTACAGGCCCCATGCAAGTCAGAAATCCAGCAAGGTAGTCAAATTTTAAAGATCCAAAATGATCTCCTTTGACTCCATGTTTCACATCAAGGTCATGCTGATGCAAGAGGTGGGCTCCCACGGTCTTGGGTTGTTCTGCCCCTGTGGCTTTGCAGGGTATATCCCACCTCCTGGCTGTTTTTATGGGCTGATGGCAAGTGTCTGCAGCTTCTCCAGTCTCACGGTGCAAGCTGTCAGTGAATCTACCATTCTGGGGTCTGAAGGATAGTGGCCCTCTTCTGAGAGTTCCACTAGGAAGTGACCCAGTAGGGACTCTGTGTAGGGGCTCCAACCCCACACTTCCCTTCTGCACAGCCCTAGCAGAGGTTCTCCATCAGAGCCGCACCCCTGCAGCAAACTTCAGCTTGGACATCCAGGAGTTTTCATACATTCTCTGAAATCTAGGTGGCAGTTTCCAAACCTCAATTCTTGACTTCTGTGCACATGCAGGCTCAACACCATGTGGAAGCTGCCAAGACTTGGTGCTTGTACTCTAAAAGCCATGGCCTGAGTTCTATGTTGGCCCCTTTCAGCCATGGCTGGAGGGGCTGAAATGCACCGCACTAAGGCCCTAGGCTACATACAGCAGAGTCAACCTGGGCCCGGCCCAGAAAACAATTTTTTCCTCCTAGGCCTCCAGGCTCATGATGGGCGGGGCTGCTATGATGACCTGTGAAATATCCTGTAGACATTTTTCCCATTGTCTTGGGGATTAACATTCAGCTTCTTGTTACTCATGCAAATTTCTGCAGACAGCTTGAATTTATCCTCAGAAAATGGGATTTTCTTCTCTATCACATTGTTAGGCTGCAAATTTTCCAAACCTGTATGCTCTGCTTCCTTTATAAAACTGAAGGCCTTTAACATCACCCTAGTCACCTCTTGAATGCTTTACTGCTTAGAAATTTCTTCCAGCAGATACCTTAAACCGTCTCTCTCAAGTTCAAAGTTTCACAAATCTCTAGGGCAGGGGCAAAGTGTTGCCACTCTCTTTGCTAAAACATAATGAGAGTCAACTTTGCTCCAGTTCCCAACAAGTTCCTCATCTCCATCTGAGATCACCTTAGCCTGGACCTTATTGTTCATAACTATCAGTATTTTTGTCAAAGCCATTCAACAAGTCTCTAGGAGATTCCAAATTTTCCCACATTTTCCAGTCTTCTTCTGAGCCCTCCAAACTCTTCCAACCTCTGCCTGTTACCAAGTTTCAAAGTCGCTTCCACATTTTGGGGTAACTTTTCAGCAGCACTCCACTCCACTCCATTGGTACCAATTTACTGTATTAGTCCACTTTCACACTGCTGATAAAGACATACCTCAGTCTGAGATCAAAAAGAGGTGTTAAGAAAAATAACTGTAATTGGATTTACAGTCCTGCATGGTGGGGAGGCCTCGGTCATGGCAGGATGTGAAAGGCACTTCTTACATGGCAGCAGCAAGAGAAAATGAGGAGGAAGCCAAAGCAGAAACTCCTGATAAACCCATCAGACCTCATAAGACTTATTCACTATCACAAGAATACTACAGGAAAGACTGGCCTCCGTGATTCAATTACCTCACCCTGGGTCCCTCCCACAACATGTGGGAATTCTGGGAGATAGAATTCAAGCTGAGATTTGGGTGGGGACACAGCCAAACCATATCACCAAATATGGAGACACTGTGGATCAACAAGATCGTCTCGAACTTATACAGAAGGTGAGAGTTTAAATTAGAACAACCACCTTGGAAAACAATTTGGATTATCTTATAAAGATGAGCACACTCATATGTTATGGCAAAGTAATTCTTCTACTAGGCCCTGGAGAAACTCTCGTGCACATGTAACAGAAGTAGTAAAAAAAAGAAAAGAAAAGAAAAGAAATGCTCATGTAATACCATTCATAATAGCAACAATCTGGAAATAAGCCAAATGTTCATTAATAAGAAAATGGATAAATTAATGGGAGAATGAGTAAATAAATTATACTCTTAAAAAACTAAATAATATGTCATTTAGGGCAATCATATATATGCAATAAAACAATGGTTTTTTAAAGGAAGGGAATCTTAAACATAAATTCAGGGTTGTAGTTACCCTGGGGCTGAAGGGTGTAAATCAGGAAAAAGGACAGAGGAGGAACAGATGTTAGGATCAGGACCTTAGTTCTTGGTTGTGTTGTGAGTTCACAAGTGATTACCATATAATTCAAATATATTCAAATACATTTACATAGATGTCTAGGCACAGACAAGGATTAAATAGGAGCTAAGCTATGCTATGAGCCAAGGATTGTGATTAATCAAATTTTATGCACTTTAAGCCATTTGTAAAACAGAAAAGCAAAACAGCAAAATAATTTTTAAGAAATTGAATATAGGGTGCTATGTTCTGAATGTGTCCCCCTAAAATTAATCACCAATGTCATAGGATTAGGAATAGGGCCTTTAGGTAGTGATTCTGGCATGAAGGAAGAGTCTCCATAAATGGTTTTAGGGTCCTTACACAAGGACTGGAGGAAGTGGGCTTCCTCTGTTTTGCCCTTCTGCCTTCTGCCATGTGAGGGCACATTGCATCCCCTCCTGAAGATACAGTGCACAAGGTGCCATCTTGGATGTAGAGACCAGGCCCTCACCAGATACCAATCCTACTGGTACCTTGATGTTGGACTTCCAGCCTATGGAACTGTGAGAAATACATTTTTGTTCTTCAGAAATTACCCAGCCTTGTGTATTTTCTTATATAATAACACAAACTCATTAAGGCATAATGCCTCTTGTCATTTTCTTCTACAGTTTTCTTTGTTGCCTCTTTACACTGGGTCACTTTATATTTGATCCTTCATAATATCTCTTACTTTTGGTTTTTCACATTTCTGTTCCAAGTGTATTCTTAGATACATGTTTTTCACTATTTGTTAGTATCCAGGTCAGAAAGTCCAGGATACATTATTTTAAGGGTTTAGTTTCTGCAACAACATAAGTATTAATGCCTCCTGCAAACTAGGTATTTCCTATCCAATTGTAACTGCCATCCGGAAGCAAAGTGGAATTACAGTCTATGAGTGCAGGGTTGATTTTTAAGGTACCCAGGGTGTGGTTCAATGCTGGTTTTTAATCATGCAGATTCATTGATTGCTTGGCACACAAGTGTGTCGGTTGCCAGTTATATCTGTATTTATCCATACTGTTACAGAAGGAAGGTACAGACTGTGAAGTTGGAGCAGGTATCACACCTTTAGCTGCTTAACTGTTACGTGTAGTAGCTCAGCTGAAAGACACTTTTATTATGGGGACTTTCCCTTAGTGCTCTGTGGCGCACAAGAGCAGATCTATGTAGAAGCATTTAAGTATTTTGTGCATCAATAGGAAAATTAAAGGAACAAATTCTTATTGTGTCTTTTAGTTCCTGAAGACAAAAACACAGTGACAATAACTAGGTCATGGCATTGTATTCAAAGAGGGTCAGCCTTGGCCTTTGAGAGTGAGTCCCCTTTACCCACTGTCAAGACTCACTGAGCAGGCCAGGTGCTGTGGCTCATACCTGTAATCCCAGCACTTTGGGAGGCCAAGGCAGGCGGATCATGAGGTCAGGAGATCGAGACCATCCTGGGTAACAAGGTGAAACCCCGTCTCTACTAAAAATACAAAACATTAGCCGGGCATGGTGGCGGGTGCCTCTAGTCCCAGCTACTCAGGAGGCTAGGGAGGAGAATGGCATGAACCCGGGAGGCGGAGATTGCAGTGAGGTGAGATTGCACCACTGCACTCCATCCTGGGCGACAGAGTGAGACTCTGTCTCAAAAAAATAAAAATAAAATAAACAATAAAAACTCACTGAGCAGTTGGGAAAGTTCAGGTGGAACAGGCAGGGTGGGGGCGCTCACTGTCATGAGCTGCGATGCCGGATATAGTCAGTAGACCTGTCTTCTACTTGACAGGAGGCAGGTTGATAAACATTTTCTTGGAGAGTTTCTTGATTCTTCCCAGTTGTGGCAGGATGGACTGACTTTGAGGAGCTCAGGAAGGTTGTTAAAGGACACAGAAAAACAAGATGAATTGTACTCCTCAGCAGGCCTAGGTTAGAGCAGCATGTCCTTGAAGCCTCAGCCTCTCCTGGGACACAGCATAATGCTCCTAATGATTTGAAATTTGGTGGAGAGTGGGTTGCTAATCCCTGTGTCCAGGGAAAAAAAGGGACATCAATAGCAAAAGGTTATAAAATAAGTGGGCCTAACATCAGCTTATTGCGGGAGGTAGGGATATAAGATGTAAGAATTTACCTGCATGTGGAAGCTCACACCTGTAATCTCAGCACTTGGGGAGGCCAACGCGAGAGGACGGCTTGAGCCCAGGAGTTTGACATGAGCCAGGCAACATAGTAAGTCCCCATTCGCACAAAAATGTTTTTGAAGAAAAGTAGTTGAGAGTGGGGGCACATGCCTGTAGTTCCAGGTACCTGGGAGGCTGAGGCAAGAAAATCGCTTAAGCCTGGGAGATTGAGGCTGCAGTGAGCTATGATCACAATGCACACCAGCCTGTGAGTCAGGAGACCCCAGCTGGTGCCCCGAAACTCCCCCTCCACTGGTAGATGTCGGCTCAAGTAGGTGCAGAGAACAAGAGTCCCGGGGGTCTGCTCCTGGAGGCCCCGAAGCCCCCACTCTCACAACAACCCCTACTATATCCGCGCTCCAGTCGCCAACAGGAATGCCACAGAAGCCCTTGCCCAGGCGTCAATGAACCTGTTTAAAGGGGCCGCAGCGGGAATTAGAAGAGCGAAGGACTCGGCCTGGGCAATGCGCATGCGCGTGGCGCTACCCTGTTCTCCTGTCACAGTGACTCCAACGGTTGGCTGAGGACAATTCCGTGAGCCTTAACAAAGCAGGACCCCTCCGAGGCAGTGCCTCAGTGTCGAGGCACCAGCCTGACCAATCCAGGGGGTCGAAAAAACAGTTTGAGGACACCACGCTACACCGAGGGCTGACCAGGATGCCGAAACAGCAGATAGAGCACAACGAAAGCAGAGCAGAATCCCAGCCTCAGGCCTCCCGGACGGTGTTCAGGTGAGCCCCCCAAAAGCCGTGCCCCCGTGATCTCGAGACAGCTCTGCCTGTGTGCCCGTGGGCTGCTCTCTCACCTAAGAGTCGTGCTCCCCAAGAGCAGAACCCCTCAGCGTCAGGGATTGTCTGGGGGTGTGTGTTTCTCTGCCACTGCTGTATGTCTGTGTGCGTGCGTCTCCTCTCTTCTGTCTCTGCCTCTCACTGTCTGTCTGTTTCTCTCGCTTTCTTTGTCTCTGTGTGTGTGTGCCTGTGTGCGTGCGTGTTGAGATGAATGTGTGCAGTGCGCTACAAAGCAACTTCTTGTAGGAAGGCCGGTCTTTGGTGAGCCTCTTTCTGTGTCCCGGCCTGAAGCTCCCCCTCCCCCGGTGGAAATCGGCTGAAACCCAAGCAGGTTTGCAGAGAGAAACAATCATGACAGGGATCTCCAGGAAGTGTCTCCCTGATGGACTGGGAAGTGATCCATCTGGAAGACATCCAGCCAGCCCAGGAAGCATCTAAGCCCCGGAGAAACAGGGGATACACAGCCAGAGGGAGGACGGAGCAGAGGCCAGAGCCCAGGCGCTGTAGAGCACCGTGCCACTGCCACGGGCTTCATCAGAGGGGTGCCAAACGGGTGGCTTGTCCAGTGAGGCCGGCGTTCCAGTGACTGGGATTGTGGCCATCTCCCATTCCCGGCTTCCTCTTTCAGCCTGTGTCGTGGTGTGGCTTGTTTTGTCAGAGAAGAGCCCTGAAAAGATCCAAGCCTCTTCTGTGATGTGGGCCTCCTTCTCTCCTACCGAACAATAAGCTCCCGTGCGGCTTTTGTCCCTGGCTGGACCGTGTTCGTCTAGATCTCAGAAGAGAGGCCGCACGGGATGGCCATGAGATTTCAACGGCTCCGGGAGCAATGCATCTCCTCACGTGGTCGAAGCCTTGGCAATCCCAAAGTGGAACCGCCGGGAAAACGGTTGACAAGCGGACACATGACCCAGCCACAGACGCAGAGGGAGGCTCACCAAAGATAGGCCGACATGCAAGACACCGTTTTCTGGCGCATCGGGCACGTTTCTCCAAACACACACACACACACACACACACACACACACACACACACACACACACACACACACCCCAACCGACAGAGAGAGGGCAAGAAACTCACAGAGTGTGAGAGACAGACAGAGAAGCGAAAATGGGAGACACACAAACACATACACACACCGACAGTCCTACAGCAGTGACGCAGAAACAAACACCCCCAGGCAGGCGCTGAGGCTACGGGGTTCGGCTCTCCAGCAGAACGACTCTCGGTTGAGAGAGCAGCCCACAGGCCCGCAGGCCGACCCGTCTTCGAGATCCCGGGGGCACGACTTCCGGGGAGACTCACCCGAACAGCGTCCTGGCGGGTCTGAGGCTGGGATGCGGCGCTGTTTTCCCCGGACTCCGCCTGTGCTTTCAACATCCTGGGCAGCCCTATGCCACGACTCCTGGCATCCGGAGACGGTCCTGCCGACCCCGTGGAGAGGTCAGGTTGGAGCCTCGGAGCCCCGCCACCCAAGCACTGCCACGGAGGGCTCCTGTTTGCCAGGCCTCAGGGCGTGGTTGCTCTGACAAACCGTGGGAACCACTGTGACGCAAGAGCACCCGCTCGCCACTCGCGCATCGCGCATGCGCATGCGCATTGGGCTGGGCCGCCCCGCGCTCCGCTGCCGCAGTCAGGCTGCGTCCCCTTTAAACGACGGTGGCCGCTGGGCGCCAGGGGCTCTCCTGCTGCAGCCTTGGCAGCGGCTGCATCCGGGGTCCAGTAGGGGGCCGCGTGGGAGAGGGGCGGCGCGGGCGGCGTCCCAGGATCAAACCCCAGGAGTCCCGTCTTCGGGACCTCCGCGAGCCGATTTCCATCGGGGGAGGGGGAGCTTCAGGGCGCCTGCTGGGGTCAGGTCACGACCTCCCATCAGATCCGATTCTGGACCCCTCCGGGTAAGAATGGATGGTCTGAGCACATGGACTGAGGCAGGCAGGGCCTGGCTGCAGCCCAGAATGATCCCATGGGCCTCAAGGCGTGGAGTCAGCTGAAAGTTCACTGTCCCGTGAGCCCTCTGCCTCCCTCCTTTGAAACAGCAGTGCCCTGCCGGGATACCGAAGGGCCTGGGACCTAGCCGCGGGCCAAAAGTTTCAGGGGGTCAGTCCAGCCAGGAGCAGAGGGGAGTCTCATTCTCAGGAATGAGACTGGATGTGCAGAGGAAATGCGACCAGCACCTGTCCCAGAAGACAAGGACTTGTCTTTCAAAGGGGGAGGGGGGCAGAGGGCTCAGATGCGTCAGTGACCTTTCAGTTGACAGCGCAGCCTTGTCGCCTGTGGGATGATGGTGGGCTGCAGCCAGACCCTGCCTGCCTCACTAGATGTGCTCAGCCCATGCTTTCTCACCCGGAGGCTCCAGAATCGGATCTGAAGCGGAGTCCTGAGACCCCAGCAGGCGCCCTGAAGCTCCCCCTCCCCTGGTGGAAATCGGCTGAAACCCAAGCAGGTTTGCAGAGAGAAACAATCATGACAGGGATCTCCAGGAAGTGTCTCCCCCTGATGGACTGGGAAGTGATCCTCTGGAAGACATCCAGCCAGCCCAGGAAGCATCTAAGCCCCGGAGAAACAGGGGATACACAGCCAGAGGGAGGACGGAGCAGAGGCCAGAGCCCAGGCGCTGTAGAGCACCGTGCCACTGCCACGGGCTTCATCAGAGGGGTGCCAAACGGGTGGCTTGTCCAGTGAGGCCAGCGTTCCAGTGACTGGGATTGTGGCCATCTCCCATTCCCGGCTTCCTCTTTCAGCCTGTGTCGTGGTGTGGCTTGTTTTGTCAGAGAAGAGCCCTGAAAAGATCCAAGCCTCTTCTGTGATGTGGGCCTCCTTCTCTCCTACCGAACAATAAGCTCCCGTGCGGCTTTTGTCCCTGGCTGGACCGTGTTCGTCTAGATCTCAGAAGAGAGGCCGCACGGGATGGCCATGAGATTTCAACGGCTCCGGGAGCAATGCATCTCCTCACGTGGTCGAAGCCTTGGCAATCCCAAAGTGGAACCGCGGGGAAAACGGTTGACAAGCGGACACATGACCCAGGCACAGACGCAGAGGGAGGCTCACCAAAGACAGGCCGACATGCAAGACACCGTTTTCTGGCGCATCGGGCACATTTCTCCAAACACACACACACACACACACACACACACACACACACACACACACACACACCCCAACCGACAGAGAGAGGGGAAGAAACTCACAGAGTGTGAGAGACAGACAGAAGCGAAAATGGGAGACACACAAACACATACACACACCACAGTCCTACAGCAGTGGCGCAGAAACAAACACCCCCAGGCAGGCGCTGAGGCTACGGGGTTCGGGCTCTCGAGCAGAACGACCCTCGGTTGAGAGAGCAGCCCACCGGCCCGCAGGCCGACCCGTCTTCGAGATCCCGGGGGCACGACTTCTGGGGAGACTCACCCGAACAGCGTCCGGGCGGGTCTGAGGCTGGGATGCGGCGCTGCTTCCCTCGGACTCCGCCTGTGCTTTCAACATCCTGGGCAGCCCTATGGGCAGCCCTATGCCACGACTCCTGGCATCCGGAGACGGTCCTGCCGACCCCGTGGAGAGGTCAGGTTGGAGCCTCGGAGCCCCGCCACCCAAGCACTGCCACGGAGGGCTCCTGTTTGCCAGGCCTCAGGGCGTGGTTGCTCTGACAACCGTGGGAACCACTGTGACGCAAGAGCACCCGCTCGCCACTCGCGCATGCGCATTGGCTGGGCCGCCCCGCGCTCCGCTGCCGCCAGTCAGGCTGCGTCCCCTTTAAACGACGGTGGCCGCTGGGCGCCAGGGGCTCTCCTGCTGCAGCCTTGGCAGCGGCTGCATCCGGGGTCCAGTAGGGGGCCGCGTGGGAGAGGCGGCCGCGGGCGGCGTCCCAGGATCAAACCCCAGGAGTCCCGTCTTCGGGACCTCCGCGAGCCGATTTCCATCGGGGGAGGGGGAGCTTCAGGGCGCCTGCTGGGGTCAGGTCACGACCTCCCATCAGATCCGATTCAGGACCCCTCCGGGTAAGAATGGATGGTCTGAGCACATGGACTGAGGCAGGCAGGGCCTGGCTGCAGCCCAGAATGATCCCATGGGCCTCAAGGCGTGGAGTCAGCTGAAAGTTCACTGACCCGTGAGCCCTCTGCCTCCCTCCTTTGAAACAGCAGTGCCCTGCCGGGATACCGAAGGGCCTGGGACCTAGCCGCGGGCCAAAAGTTTCAGGGGTTCAGTCCACCCAGGAGCAGAGGGGAGTCTCATTCTCAGGAATGAGACTGGATGAGCAGAGGAAATGCCACCAGCACCTGGCGCAGAAGACAAGGACTTGTCTTTCAAAGGGGGAGGGGGGCAGAGGGATCAGGTGCGTCAGTGACCTTTCAGTTGACAGCGCAGCCTTGTCGCCTGTGGGACGATGGTGCGCTGCAGCCAGACCCTGCCTGCCTCACTAGATGTGCTCAGCCCATGCTTTCTCACCCGGAGGCTCCAGAATCGGATCTGAAGCGGAGTCCTGAGACCCCAGCAGGCGCCCTGAAGCTCCCCCTCCCCCGGTGGAAATCGGCTGAAACCCAAGCAGGTTTGCAGAGAGAAACAATCATGACAGGGATCTCCAGGAAGTGTCTCCCTGATGGACTGGGAAGTGATCCATCTGGAAGACATCCAGCCAGCCCAGGAAGCATCTAAGCCCCGGAGAAACAGGGGATACACAGCCAGAGGGAGGACGGAGCAGAGGCCAGAGCCCAGGCGCTGTAGAGCACCGTGCCACTGCCACGGGCTTCATCAGAGGGGTGCCAAACGGGTGGCTTGTCCAGTGAGGCCGGCGTTCCAGTGACTGGGATTGTGGCCATCTCCCATTCCCGGCTTCCTCTTTCAGCCTGTGTCGTGGTGTGGCTTCTTTTCTCAGAGAAGAGCCCTGAAAAGATCCAAGCCTCTTCTGTGATGTGGGCCTCCTCCTCTCCTGCCGGACAATGAGCTCCCGTGCGGCTTTTGTCCGTGGCTGGACCGTGTTCGTCTTGATCTCAGAAAAGAGGCCGCACGGGATGGCCATGAGATTTCAACGGCTCCGGGAGCAACGCATCTCCTCACGTGGTCGAAGCCTTGGCAATCCCAAAGTGGAACCGCCGGGAAAACGGTTGACAAGCGGACACATGACCCAGGCACAGACGCAGAGGGAGGCTCACCAAAGACAGGCCGACATGCAAGACACCGTTTTCTGGCGCATCGGGCACATTTCTCCAAACACAGACACACACACACACACACACACACACACACACACACACACACACACACACACACCACCGACAGAGAGAGGGCAAGAAACTCAGAGAGTGTGAGAGAGAGACAGACAGAAAGCGAAAATGGGAGACACACAAACACATACACACACCAGCAGTCCTACAGCAGTGACGCAGAAACAAACACCCCCAGGCAGGCGCTGAGGCTACGGGGTTCGGCTCTCCAGCAGAACGACTCTCGGTTGAGAGAGCAGCCCACAGGCCCGCAGGCCGACCCGTCTTCGAGATCCCGGGGGCACGACTTCCGGGGAGACTCACCCGAACAGCGTCCTGGCGGGTCTGAGGCTGGGATGCGGCGCTGTTTTCCCCGGACTCCGCCTGTGCTTTCAACATCCTGGGCAGCCCTATGCCACGACTCCTGGCATCCGGAGACGGTCCTGCCGACCCCGTGGAGAGGTCAGGTTGGAGCCTCGGAGCCCCGCCACCCAAGCACTGCCACGGAGGGCTCCTGTTTGCCAGGCCTCAGGGCGTGGTTGCTCTGACAACCGTGGGAACCACTGTGACGCAAGAGCACCCGCTCGCCACTCGCGCATGCGCATTGGCTGGGCCGCCCCGCGCGCCGCTGCCGCCAGTCAGGCTGCGTCCCCTTTAAAACGACGGTGGCCGCTGGGCGCGCCAGGGGCTCTCCTGCTGCAGCCTTGGCAGCGGCTGCTGCATCCGGGGTCCGGCAGGGGGACGCGTGGGAGAGGGGGCCGCGGGCGGCGTCCCAGGTCCAAAGCCAAGACCCCCAGGAGTCCTGTCTTCAGGACCTCCTTGAGCCGATTTCCACCGGGGGAGGGGGAGCTTCAGGGCACCTGCTGGGGTCATCTCACGACCCCCCGTCAGATCCGATTCTGGACCCCTCCGGGTGAGAATGGATGGGCTGAGCACATCGACTGAGGCAGGCAGGGCCTGGCTGCAGCCCAGAATCATCCCATGGGCCTCAAGGCGTGGTGTCAGCTGAAAATTCACTGACCCGTGAGCCCTCTGCGTCCCTCCTTTGAAAGAGCAGTGGCCTGCCGTGATTCTGAAGGGCCTGGGGCTCCTTCAAGCTGATTGTGCTTTCCAGGACACGTGTAAACAGGTCCAGGGGCGATTCCGAGGTGGAGCCAATGCGGGGCACTGGCGTCCCCTAGGGCAGATGGGGTGAACGTGTGTCAGTGAGGGCACACGGGGCGATGGCCAAAGAAACAATGGTGTCCAGGCATGTGCCCGGTGGAAGGGGGGCACAGGTGATCTTTCCATGAATGCCAGGGAAAATCAAAGAACGCCTGGGATCTAGCAGCGGGCCAAAAGTTTCAGGGGCTCAGTCCACCCAGGAGCAGAGGGGAGTCTCACTCTCAGGAATGAGACTGGATGTGCAGAGGAAAGGCGACAGCACCTGTCCCAGAAGACAAGGACTTGTCTTTCAAAGGAGGAGGGAGGCAGAGGGCTCAGATGGGTCAGTGAACTTTCAGTTGACAGCACGCCTTGAGGCCCATGGGATGATTGTGGGCTGCAGCGAGGCCCTGCCTGCCTCACTAGGTGTGCTCAGCCCATGCTTTCTCACCCGGAGGCTCCAGAATCGGATCTGAAGCGGAGTCCTGAGACCCCAGCAGGCGCCCTGAAGCTCCCCCTCCCCCCCCCCCGGAAATCGGCTGAAACCCAAGCAGCAGGTTTGCAGAGAGAAACGATCATGACAGGGATCTCCAGGAAGTGTCTCCCTGATGGACTGGGAAGTGATCCATCTGGAAGACATCCAGCCAGCCCAGGAAGCATCTAAGCCCCGGAGAAACAGGGGATACACAGCCAGAGGGAGGACGGAGCAGAGGCCAGAGCCCAGGCGCTGTAGAGCACCGTGCCACTGCCACGGGCTTCATCAGAGGGGTGCCAAACGGGTGGCTTGTCCAGTGAGGCCGGCGTTCCAGTGACTGGGATTGTGGCCATCTCCCATTCCCGGCTTCCTCTTTCAGCCTGTGTCGTGGTGTGGCTTGTTTTGTCAGAGAAGAGCCCTGAAAAGATCCAAGCCTCTTCTGTGATGTGGGCCTCCTTCTCTCCTACCGAACAATAAGCTCCCGTGCGGCTTTTGTCCCTGGCTGGACCGTGTTCGTCTAGATCTCAGAAGAGAGGCCGCACGGGATGGCCATGAGATTTCAACGGCTCCGGGAGCAAGCATCTCTCCTCACGTGGTCGAAGCCTTGGCAATCCCAAAGTGGAACCGCCGGGGAAAACGGTTGACAAGCGGACACATGACCCAGGCACAGACGCAGAGGGAGGCTCACCAAAGACAGGCCGACATGCAAGACACCGTTTTTGGCGCACAGGGCACATTGCTGCAAACACACAGACACACACACACACACACACACACACACACACACACACACACACACCCCGACAGAGAGAGAGGGGCAAGAAACTCACAGAGAGTGACAGACAGACAGAGAATCGAAAATGGGAGACACACACACACACACACACACACACACACACACACACACAGTCATAGAGCAGCGGCGCAGAAACAAACACCCCCAGGCAGCCGCTGTGGCTACGGGGTTCGACTCTCGACCAGAACGACCCTCGGTTGAGAGAGCAGCCCACGGGCCTGCAGGCCGACCCGTCCTCGAGATCCCGGGGGCACGACTTCCGGGGAGACTCACCCGAAACAGGCGTCCGGGCGGGTCTGAGGCTGGGATGCGGCGCTGCTTTCCCCGGACTCCGCCTGTGCTTTCAACATCCTGGGCAGCCCTATGCCACGACTCCTGGCATCCGGAGACGGTCCTGTCGACCCCGTGGAGAGGTCAGGCTGGAGCCTCGGAGCCCCGCCACCCAAGCACCGCCACGGAGGGCTCCTGTTTGCCAAGCGTCGGGGCGTGGTTTCTGTGACAACCGTGGGAACCACTGTGACGCAAGAGCACCCCCTCGCGCACTCGCGCATGCGCATTGGCTGGGCCGCCCCGCGCTCCGCTGCCGCCAGTCAGGCTGCGTCCCCTTTAAAACGACGGTGGCCGCTGGGCGCCAGGGGCTCTCCTGCTGCAGCCTTGGCAGCGGCTGGATCCGGGGTCCGGCAGGGGGACGCGTGGGAGAGGGGGCCGCGGGCGGCGTCCCAGGTCCAAAGCCAAGACCCCCAGGAGTCCTGTCTTCAGGACCTCCTTGAGCCGATTTCCACCGGGGGAGGGGGAGCTTCTTCAGGGCGCCTGCTGGGGTCATCTCACGACCCCCCGTCAGATCCGATTCTGGACCCCTCCGGGTGAGAATGGATGGGCTGAGCACATCGACTGAGGCAGGCAGGGCCTGGCTGCAGCCCAGAATCATCCCACGGACCTCAAGGCGTGGTGTCAGCTGAAAGTTCACTGACCCGTGAGCCCTCTGCCTCCCCTCCTTTGAAACAGCAGTGCCCTGCCGGGATACTGAAGGGCCTGGGGCCTAGCCGCGGGCCAAAAGTTTCAGGGGGTTCAGTCCAATGCCAGGAGCAGAGGGGAGTCTCATTCTCAGGAATGAGACTGGATGTGCAGAGGAAATGCCACCAGGGAAAATCACCTGCCTGGGATCGCAGAAGAAGTTTCAGGGACTTGTCTTTCAAAGGGGGGGGGGGGGCGACAGAGGGATCAGAAGCGTCAGTGACCTTTCAGTTGACAGCGCAGTTGACTTTGTCGCCTGTGGGATGATGGTGGCTGCAGCGAGGCCCTGCCCGCCTCACTAGGTGTGCTCAGCCCATGCTTTCTCACACGGAGGGCTCCAGAATCGGATCTGAAGCGGTGTCCTGAGACCCCAGCAGGCGCCCTGAAGCTCCCCCTCCCCCGGTGGAAATCGGCCCAAACCGAAGCAGGTTTGGAGAGAGAAACGATCATGACAGGGATCTCCAGGAAGTGTCTCCCTGATGGACTGGGAAATGATCCTCATGGAAGACATCCAGCCAGACCAAGAAGCATCTATGCCCCTGAGAAACAGGGGATAAACAGCCAGAGGGACGACGGAGCAGAGGCCAGAGCCCAGGCGCTGTAGAGCACCGTGCCACTGCCACGGGCTTCATCAGAGGGGTGCCAAACGGGTGGCTTGTCCAGTGAGGCCAGCGTTCCAGTGACTGGGATTGTGGCCATCTCCCATTCCCGGCTTCCTCTTTCAGCCTGTGTCGTGTCGTGTGTGGCTTCTTTTCTCAGAGAAGAGCCCTGAAAAGATCCAAGCCTCTTCTGTGATGTGGGCCTCCTCCTCTCCTGCCGACAATGAGCTCCCGTGCGGCTTTTGTCCCTGGCTGGACCGTGTGTTCGTCTTGATCCCAGAAAAGAGGCCGCACGGGATGGGGATGAGATTTCAACTGCTCCGGGAGCGACGCATCTCCTCACGTGGTGGAAGCCCTGGCAATCCCCAAGTGGAACCGCCGGGAAAACGGTTGACAAGCGGACACATGACCCAGGCACAGACGCAGAGGGAGGCTCACACCAAAGACAGGCCGACATGCAAGACAATCGACACGTTTTCTGGCGCATCGGGCACATTTCTCCAAACACACACACACACACACACACACACACACACACACACACACACACACACACACACACACACAGAGAGACAGAGAGAGGGCAAGAAACTCACAGAGTGTGAGAGACAGACAGAGAAGCGAAAATGGGAGACACACAAACACATACACACACCAGCAGTCCTACAGCAGTGGCGCAGAAACAAACACCCCCAGGCAGGCGCTGAGGCTACGGGGTTGGGCTCTCGAGCAGAACGACCCTCGGTTGAGAGAGCAGCCCACAGGCCCGCAGGCCGACCCGTCTTCGAGATCCCGGGGGCACGACTTCCGGGGAGACTCACCCGAACAGCGTCCTGGCGGGTCTGAGGCTGGGATGCGGCGCTGTTTTCCCCGGACTCCGCCTGTGCTTTCAACATCCTGGGCAGCCCTATGCCACGACTCCTGGCATCCGGAGACGGTCCTGCCGACCCCGTGGAGAGGTCAGGTTGGAGCCTCGGAGCCCCGCCACCCAAGCACTGCCACGGAGGGCTCCTGTTTGCCAGGCCTCAGGGCGTGGTTGCTCTGACAACCGTGGGAACCACTGTGACGCAAGAGCACCCCGCGCCACTCTCGCGCATGCGCATTGGCTGGGCCGCCCCGCGCTCCGCTGCCGCTGCCGCAGTCACTGCGTCCCCTTTAAACGACGGTGGCCGCTGGGCGCCAGGGGCTCTCCTGCTGCAGCCTTGGCAGCGGCTGCATCCGGGGTCCAGTAGGGGGCCGCGGGAGGGGGGGGGGCCGCGGCGGGCGGCGTCCCAGGATCCAAACCCCAGGAGTCCCGTCTTCAGGACCTCCGCGAGCCGATTTCCACCGGGGGAGGGGGAGCTTCAGGGCGCCTGCTGGGGTCATCTCACGACCCCCCATCAGATCCGATTCTGGACCCCTCCGGGTGAGAATGGATGGGCTGAGCACATCGACTGAGGCAGGCAGGGCCTCGCTGCAGCCCAGAATGATCCCATGGGCCTCAAGGCGTGGTGTCAGCTGAAAGTTCACTGACCCGTGAGCCCTCTGCCTCCCTCCTTTGAAAGAGCAGTGGCCTGCCGTGATTCTGAAGGGCCTGGGGCTCCTTCAAGCTGATTGCTTCCAGCACGTGTAAAACAGGTCCAGGGGCGATTCGGTGGAGCCAATGCGGGGCACTGGCGTCCCCTAGGGCAGATGGGTGAACGTGTGTCAGTGAGGGCACACGGGGCGATGGCGAAAGAAACAGGTGTCCAGGCCCCGGTGGAAGGGGGGCACAGGTGACCCAGAATGCCAGGGAAAATCAAAGAACGCCTGGGATCTAGCCGCGGGCCAAAAGTTTCAGGGGTTCAGTCCACCCAGGAGCAGAGGGGAGTCTCATTCTCAGGAATGAGACTGGATGTGCAGAGGAAATGCCACCAGCACCTGGCGCAGAAGACAAGGACTTGTCTTTCAAAGGGGGAGGGGGGCAGAGGGATCAGGTGCGTCAGTGACCTTTCAGTTGACAGCGCAGCCTTGTCGCCTGTGGGACGATGGTGCGCTGCAGCCAGACCCTGCCTGCCTCACTAGATGTGCTCAGCCCATGCTTTCTCACCCGGAGGCTCCAGAATCGGATCTGAAGCGGAGTCCTGAGACCCCAGCAGGCGCCCTGAAGCTCCCCCTCCCCCGGTGGAAATCGGCTGAAACCCAAGCAGGTTTGCAGAGAGAAACAATCATGACAGGGATCTCCAGGAAGTGTCTCCCTGATGGACTGGGAAGTGATCCATCTGGAAGACATCCAGCCAGCCCAGGAAGCATCTAAGCCCCGGAGAAACAGGGGATACACAGCCAGAGGGAGGACGGAGCAGAGGCCAGAGCCCAGGCAGGGTACAGCACCGTGCCACCCCCACAGGCTTAAGGGGAGTGGTGCCTAACGGGTGGCTTGTCCAGTGAGGCCAGCGTTGCAGTGACTGGGATTGTGGCCATCTCCCATTCCCGGCTTCCTCTTTCAGCCTGTGTCGTGGTGTGGCTTTTTTTTCAGAGAAGAGCCCTGAAAAGATCCAAGCCTCTTCTGTGATGTGGGCCTCCTCCTCTCCTGCCGAACAATGAAGCTCCCGTGCGGCTTTTGTCCCTGGCTGGACCGTGTTCGTCTAGATCTCAGAAGAGAGGCCGCACGGGATGGCCATGAGATTTCAACGGCTCCGGGAGCAATGCATCTCCTCACGTGGTCGAAGCCTTGGCAATCCCAAAGTGGAACCGCGGGGAAAACGGTTGACAAGCGGACACATGACCCAGGCACAGACGCAGAGGGAGGCTCACCAAAGACAGGCCGACATGCAAGACACCGTTTTCTGGCGCATCGGGCACATTTCTCCAAACACACACACACACACACACACACACACACACACACACACACACACACACACACCGACAGAGAGAGAGGGGCAAGAAACTCACAGAGAGTGAGAGACAGACAGAGAAGCGAAAATGGGAGACACACAAACACATACACACACACACACACACACACACAGTCACACAGCAGTGTCGCAGAAACAAACACCCCCAGGCAGGCGCTGAGGCTACGGGGTTCGGCTCTCCAGCAGAACGACCTCGGTTGAGAGAGCAGCCCACAGGCCCGCAGGCCGACCCGTCTTCGAGATCCCCCGGGGCACGACTTCCGGGGAGACTCACCCGAACAGCGTCCTGGCGGGTCTGAGGCTGGGATGCGGCGCTGTTTTCCCCGGACTCCGCCTGTGCTTTCAACATCCTGGGCAGCCCTATGCCACGACTCCTGGCATCCGGAGACGGTCCTGCCGACCCCGTGGAGAGGTCAGGTTGGAGCCTCGGAGCCCCGCCACCCAAGCACTGCCACGGAGGGCTCCTGTTTGCCAGGCCTCAGGGCGTGGTTGCTCTGACAACCGTGGGAACCACTGTGACGCAAGAGCACCCGCTCGCCACTCGCGCATGCGCATTGGCTGGGCCGCCCCGCGCTCCGCTGCCGCCAGTCAGGCTGCGTCCCCTTTAAACGACGGTGGCCGCTGGGCGCCAGGGGCTCTCCTGCTGCAGCCTTGGCAGCGGCTGCATCCGGGGTCCAGTAGGGGGCCGCGTGGGAGAGGCGGCCGCGGGCGGCGTCCCAGGATCCAAACCCCAAGATCCCCCAGTCCCGTCTTCGGGACCTCCGCGAGCCGATTTCCATCGGGGGAGGGGGAGCTTCAGGGCGCCTGCTGGGGTCAGGTCACGACCTCCCATCAGATCCGATTCAGGACCCCTCCGGGTAAGAATGGATGGTCTGAGCACATGGACTGAGGCAGGCAGGGCCTGGCTGCAGCCCAGAATGATCCCATGGGCCTCAAGGCGTGGAGGCAGCTGAAAGTTCACTGTCCCGTGAGCCCTCTGCCTCCCTCCTTTGAAACAGCAGTGCCCTGCCCTGGGGGGCTCCTTCAAGCTGATTGCCTTTCCAGAAAACAGGGCCTGGGGGCGATTCCGAGGTGGGCCGCGGGGGCCTGGCGTCCCCTAGGGCAAAACGTTTCAGGGGGCACAGGGGCGATGGCAAAGAAACAATGGTGTCCAGGCATGTGCCCGGTGGAGGGGGGGGGGGCAGGTGATCTTTCCATGAATGCCAGGGAAAATCAAAGAACGCCTGGGATCTAGGCGGGCCAAAAGTTTCAGGGGCTCAGTCCACCCAGGAGCAGAGGGGAGTCTCATTCTCAGGAATGAGACTGGATGTGCAGAGGAAATGCGACCAGCACCTGTCCAGAAGACAAGGACTTGTCTTTCAAAGGGGGGGGGGGCAGAGGGCTCAGGTGCGTCAGTGACCTTTCAGTTGACAGCGCAGCCTTGTCGCCTGTGGGATGATGGTGGGCTGCAGCCAGCCCTGCCTGCCTCACACTAGATGTGCTCAGCCCATGCTTTCTCACCCGGAGGCTCCAGAATCGGATCTGAAGCGGAGTCCTGAGACCCCAGCAGGCGCCCTGAAGCTCCCCCTCCCCCGGTGGAAATCGGCTGAAACCCAAGCAGGTTTGCAGAGAGAAAACAATCATGACAGGGATCTCCAGGAAGTGTCTCCCTGATGGACTGGGAAGTGATCCTCTGGAAGACATCCAGCCAGCCCAGGAAGCATCTAAGCCCCGGAGAAAACAGGGGATACACAGCCAGAGGGAGGACGGAGCAGAGGCCAGAGCCCAGGCGGGGTAGAGCACCGTGCCACTGCCCACGGGCTTCATCAGAGGGGTGCCAAACGGGTGGCTTGTCCAGTGAGGCCAGCGTTCCAGTGACTGGGATTGTGGCCATCTCCCATTCCCGGCTTCCTCTTTCAGCCTGTGTCGTGGTGTGGCTTGTTTTCTCAGAGAAGAGCCCTGAAAAGATCCAAGCCTCTTCTGTGATGTGGGCCTCCTCCTCTCCTGCCGGACAATGAAGCTCCCGTGCGGCTTTTGTCCCTGGCTGGACCGTGTTCGTCTTGATCTCAGAAAAGAGGCCGCACGGGATGGCCATGAGATTTCAACAACGGCTCCGGGAGCAACGCATCTCCTCACGTGGTCGAAGCCTTGGCAATCCCAAAGTGGAACCGCGGGGAAAACGGTTGACAAGCGGACACATGACCCAGGCACAGACGCAGAGGGAGGCTCACCAAAGACAGGCCACATGCAAGACACCGTTTTTTGGCGCATCGGGCACATTTCTCCAAACACACACACACACACACACACACACACACACACACACACACACACACACACACACAGGTCAACCGACAGAGAGAGGGGAAGAAACTCAGAGAGTGTGAGAGACAGACAGAGAGAGCGAAAATGGGAGACACACAAACACACACACACACACACACACACAGCAGTGACAGCAGTCAGAGCAGCGGGCGCAGAAACAAACACCCCCCCCAGCAGGCGCTGAGGCTACGGGGTTCGGCTCTCGAGCAGAACGACCCTCGGTTGAGAGAGCAGCCCACAGGCCCGCAGGCCGACCCGTCTTCGAGATCCCCCGGGGCACGACTTCCGGGGAGACTCACCCGAACAGCGTCCTGGGCGGGGGTGAGGCTGGGATGCGGCGCTGTTTTCCCCGGACTCCGCCTGTGCTTTCAACATCCTGGGCAGCCCTATGCCACGACTCCTGGCATCCGGAGACGGTCCTGCCGACCCCGTGGAGAGGTCAGGTTGGAGCCTCGGAGCCCCGCCACCCAAGCACTGCCACGGAGGGCTCCTGTTTGCCAGGCCTCAGGGCGTGGTTGCTCTGACAACCGTGGGAACCACTGTGACGCAAGAGCACCCGCTCGCCACTCGCGCATGCGCATTGGCTGGGCCCCGCCCCCGCTGCCCGCCGTCAGGCTGCGTCCCCCCCTTTAAACGACGGTGGCCGCTGGGCGCCAGGGGCTCTCCTGCTGCAGCCTTGGCAGCGGCTGCATCCGGGGTCCAGTAGGGGGCCGCGTGGGAGAGGCGGCCGCGGGCGGCGGCGTCCCAGGATCCCACCCCCCAGGAGTCCCGTCTTCAGGACCTCCGCGAGCCGATTTCCATCGGGGGAGGGGGAGCTTCAGGGCGCCTGCTGGGGTCAGGTCACGACCTCCCCCATCAGATCCGATTCAGGACCCCTCCGGGTAAGAATGGATGGTCTGAGCACATGGACTGAGGCAGCAGGGCCTGGCTGCAGCCCAGAATGATCCCATGGGCCTCAAGGCGTGGAGTCAGCAGCTGAAAGTTCACTGTGAGCCCTCCCCTGTCCCTCCTTTGAAAGCCCTCCGTGATTCTGCCTCCCTCCTTTGAAACAGCAGTGCCCTGCCGGGATACACGGGGCGATGGCCAAAGGGTGTCCTGGGTGGACCTGAGCCTTTCCATGAATGCCAGGGAAAATCAAAGCCTGGGATCTAGCAGCAAAAAGTTTCAGGGGTTCAGTCCACCCAGGAGCAGAGGGGAGTCTCACTCTCAGGAATGAGACTGGATGTGCAGAGGAAAGGCGACAGCACCTGTCCCAGAAGACAAGGACTTGTCTTTCAAAGGAGGAGGGAGGCAGAGGGCTCAGATGGGTCAGTGAACTTTCAGTTGACAGCACGCCTTGAGGCCCATGGGATGATTGTGGGCTGCAGCGAGGCCCTGCCTGCCTCACTAGGTGTGCTCAGCCCATGCTTTCTCACACGGAGGCTCCAGAATCGGATCTGAAGCGGAGTCCTGAGACCCCAGCAGGCGCCCTGAAGCTCCCCCTCCCCCGGGAAATCGGCTGAAACCCAAGCAGGTTTGCAGAGAGAAACAATCATGACAGGGATCTCCAGGAAGTGTCTCCCTGATGGACTGGGAAGTGATCCATCTGGAAGACATCCAGCCAGCCCAGGAAGCATCTAAGCCCCGGAGAAACAGGGGATACACAGCCAGAGGGAGGACGGAGCAGAGGCCAGAGCCCAGGCGGTGTAGAGCACCGTGCCACTGCCACGGGCTTCATCAGAGGGGTGCCAAACGGGTGGCTTGTCCAGTGAGGCCGGCGTTCCAGTGACTGGGATTGTGGCCATCTCCCATTCCCGGCTTCCTCTTTCAGCCTGTGTCGTGGTGTGGCTTGTTTTGTCAGAGAAGAGCCCTGAAAAGATCCAAGCCTCTTCTGTGATGTGGGCCTCCTTCTCTCCTACCGAACAATAAGCTCCCGTGCGGCTTTTGTCCCTGGCTGGACCGTGTTCGTCTAGATCTCAGAAGAGAGGCCGCACGGGATGGCCATGAGATTTCAACGGCTCCGGGAGCAATGCATCTCCTCACGTGGTCGAAGCCTTGGCAATCCCAAAGTGGAACCGCGGGGAAAACGGTTGACAAGCGGACACATGACCCAGGCACAGACGCAGAGGGAGGCTCACCAAAGACAGGCCGACATGCAAGACAATCGTTTTCTGGCGCATCGGGCACATTTCTCTGCAAACACACACACACACACACACACACACACACACACACACACACACACACACACACACACAACCGACAGAGAGAGGGCAAGAAACTCAGAGAGTGTGAGAGACAGACAGAAGCGAAAATGGGAGACACACAAACACACACACACACACACCAGCAGTCCTACAGCAGTGACGCAGAAACAAACACCCCCAGGCAGGCGCTGAGGCTACGGGGTTCGGCTCTCCAGCAGAACGACTCTCGGTTGAGAGAGCAGCCCACAGGCCCGCAGGCCGACCCGTCTTCGAGATCCCGGGGGCACGACTTCGGGGAGACTCACCCGAACAGCGTCCGGGCGGGTCTGAGGCTGGGATGCGGCGCTGGGATTCCCCGGACTCCGCCTGTGCTTTCAACATCCTGGGCAGCCCTATGCCACGACTCCTGGCATCCGGAGACGGTCCTGTCCGACCCCGTGGAGAGGTCAGGCTGGAGCCTCGGAGCCCCGCCACCCAAGCACTGCCACGGAGGGCTCCTGTTTGCCAGGCCTCAGGGCGTGGTTGCTCTGACAACCGTGGGAACCACTGTGACGCAAGAGCACCCCCGCTCGCCACTCGCGCATGCGCATTGGCTGGGCCGCCCCCCGCTCCGCTGCCGCCAGTCAGGCTGCGTCCCCTTTAAACGACGGTGGCCGCTGGGCGCCAGGGGCTCTCCTGCTGCAGCCTTGGCAGCGGCTGCATCCGGGGTCCAGTAGGGGGCCGCGTGGGAGAGGGGGCCGCGGGCGGCGTCCCCAGGAAAGCCAAACCCCAGGAGTCCCGTCTTCAGGGACCTCCGCGAGCCGATTTCCATCGGGGGAGGGGGAGCTTCAGGGCGCCTGCTGGGGTCAGGTCACGACCTCCCCCCAGATCCGATTCTGGACCCCTCCGGGTAAGAATGGATGGTCTGAGCACATGGACTGAGGCAGGCAGGGCCTGGCTGCAGCCCAGAATGATCCCATGGGCCTCAAGGCGTGGAGTCAGCTGAAAGTTCACTGACCCGTGAGCCCTCTGCCTCCCTCCTTTGAAAGAGCAGTGGCCCCGTGATTCTGAAGGGCCTGGGGCTCCTTCAAGCTGATTGCTTTCCCAGGACACGTGTAAGTCCAGGGGCGATTCCGAGGTGGAGCCAATGCGGGGCACTGGCGTCCCCTAGGGCAGATGGGGTGAAAGTGTGTCAGGGGGCACAGGGGGCGATGGCCAAAGAAACAGGAGGCATGTGCCCGGTGGAAGGGGGGCAGGTGACCTTTCCATGAATGCCAGGGAAAATCAAAGAACGCCTGGGAGCAGCGGGCCAAAAGTTTCAGGGGCTCAGTCCACCCAGGAGCAGAGGGGAGTCTCATTCTCAGGAATGAGACTGGATGAGCAGAGGAAATGCGACCAGCACCTGTCCAGAAGACAAGGACTTGTCTTTCAAAGGGGGAGGGGGGCAGAGGGCTCAGATGCGTCAGTGACCTTTCAGTTGACAGCGCAGCCTTGTCGGCCTGTGGGATGATGGTGGGCTGCAGCCAGCCCTGCCTGCCTCCTCACTAGATGTGCTCAGCCCATGCTTTCTCACCCGGAGGCTCCAGAATCGGATCTGAAGCGGAGTCCTGAGAGACCCCAGCAGGCGCCCTGAAGCTCCCCCTCCCCCGGTGGAAATCGGCTGAAACCCAAGCAGGTTTGCAGAGAGAAACAATCATGACAGGGATCTCCAGGAAGTGTCTCCCTGATGGACTGGGAAGTGATCCTCTGGAAGACATCCAGCCAGCCCAGGAAGCATCTAAGCCCCGGAGAAACAGGGGATACACAGCCAGAGGGAGGACGGAGGAGAGGCCAGAGCCCAGGCGGGTAGAGCACCGTGCCACTGCCACGGGCTTCATCAGAGGGGTGGTGCCAAACGGGGGGGTGGCTTGTCCAGTGAGGCCAGCGTTCCAGTGACTGGGATTGTGGCCATCTCCCATTCCCGGCTTCCTCTTTCAGCCTGTGTCGTGGTGTGGCTTGTTTTCTCAGAGAAGAGCCCTGAAAAGATCCAAGCCTCTTCTGTGATGTGGGCCTCCTCCTCTCCTGCCTGACACAACAATAAGCTCCCGTGCGGCTTTTGTCCGTGGCTGGACCGTGTCGTCTTGATCTCAGAAAAGAGGCCGCACGGGATGGCCATGAGATTTCAACGGCTCCGGGAGCAACGCATCTCCTCACGTGGTCGAAGCCTTGGCAATCCCAAAGTGGAACCGCCGGGGAAAACGGTTGACAAGCGGACACATGACCCAGGCACAGACGCAGAGGGAGGCTCACCAAAGACAGGCCGACATGCAAGACACCGTTTTTTTGGCGCATCGGGCACATTTCTCCAAACACACACACACACACACACACACACACACACACACACACACACACACACACACACACACACCACAGAGAGAGGGCAAGAAACTCAGAGAGTGTGAGAGACAGACAGAGAAGCGAAAATGGGAGACACACACACACACACACACACACACACACAGTCACACACACACACACACACACACAGCAGTGACGCAGAAAACAAACACCCCCAGGCAGGCGCTGAGGCTACGGGGTTCGGGGTCTCGAGCAGAACGACTCTCGGTTGAGAGAGCACAGGCCCGCAGGCCGACCCGTCTTCGAGATCCCGGGGGCACGACTTCCGGGGAGACTCACCCGAACAGCGTCCGGGCGGGGGGGCTGAGGCTGGGATGCGGCGCTGCTTTCCCCCCGGACTCCGCCTGTGCTTTCAACATCCTGGGCAGCCCTATGCCACGACTCCTGGCATCCGGAGACGGTCCTGTCCGACCCCGTGGAGAGGTCAGGCTGGAGCCTCGGAGCCCCGCCACCCAAGCACTGCCACGGAGGGCTCCTGTTTGCCAGGCCTCAGGGCGTGGTTGCTCTGACAACCGTGGGAACCACTGTGACGCAAGAGCACCCCCCTCGCCACTCGCGCCATCGCGCATGCGCATGGCTGGCCGCCCCGCGCTCCGCTGCCGGCAGTCAGGCTGCGTCCCCCCCTAAACGACGGTGGCCGCTGGGCGCCAGGGGCTCTCCTGCTGCAGCCTTGGCAGCGGCTGCATCCGGGGTCCAGTAGGGGGCCGCGTGGGAGAGGCGGCCGCGGGCGGCGTCCCAGGATCAAACCCCAGGAGTCCCGTCTTCAGGACCTCCGCGAGCCGATTTCCATCGGGGGAGGGGGAGCTTCAGGGCGCCTGCTGGGGTCAGGTCACGACCTCCCATCAGATCCGATTCTGGACCCCTCCGGGTAAGAATGGATGGTCTGAGCACATGGACTGAGGCAGGCAGGGCCTGGCTGCAGCCCAGAATGATCCCATGGGCCTCAAGGCGTGGAGTCAGCTGAAAGTTCACTGACCCGTGAGCCCTCTGCCTCCCTCCTTTGAAAGAGCAGTGGCCTGCCGTGATTCCCTGGGGCTCCTTCAAGCTGATTGCGCTTCCAGGACACGTGTAAACAGGTCCAGGGGCGATTCCGAGGTGGAGCCAATGCGGGCACTGGCGTCCCCTAGGCAGATGGTGTGAACGTGTGTCAGTGAGGGCACACGGGGCGATGGCCAAAGAAACACTGGTGTCCAGGCATGTGCCCGGGGCACAGGTGACCCATGAATGCCAGGGAAAATCAAAGAACGCCTGGGATCTAGCAGCGGGCCAAAAGTTTCAGGGGCTCAGTCCAGTCCCAGGAGCAGAGGGGAGTCTCATTCTCAGGAATGAGACTGGATGAGCAGAGGAAAGGCGACCAGCACCTGTCCAGAAGACAAGGACTTGTCTTTCAAAGGGGGAGGGGGGCAGAGGGCTCAGATGCGTCAGTGACCTTTCAGTTGACAGCGCAGCCTTGTCGCCTGTGGGATGATGGTGCGGGCTGCAGCCAGCCCTGCCTGCCTCCTCTAGATGTGCTCAGCCCATGCTTTCTCACCCGGAGGCTCCAGAATCGGATCTGAAGCGGAGTCCTGAGACCCCAGCAGGCGCCCTGAAGCTCCCCCTCCCCCCCGGTGGAAATCGGCTGAAACCCAAGCAGGTTTGCAGAGAGAAACAATCATGACAGGGATCTCCAGGAAGTGTCTCCCTGATGGACTGGGAAGATGATTCTGGAAGACATCCAGCCAGCCCAGGAAGCATCTAAGCCCCGGAGAAACAGGGGATACACAGCCAGAGGGAGGACGGAGGAGAGGCCAGAGCCCAGGCGGGGTAGAGCACCGTGCCACTGCCACGGGCTTTCATCAGAGGGGTGCCAAACGGGTGGCTTGTCAAGTGAGGCCAGCGTTCCAGTGACTGGGATTGTGGCCATCTCCCATTCCCGGCTTCCTCTTTCAGCCTGTGTCGTGGTGTGGCTTGTTTTCTCAGAGAAGAGCCCTGAAAAGATCCAAGCCTCTTCTGTGATGTGGGCCTCCTCCTCTCCTGCCGGACAATGAGCTCCCCGTGCGGCTTTTGTCCGTGGCTGGACTGTGTTCGTCTTGATCTCAGAAAAGAGGCCGCACGGGATGGCCATGAGATTTCAACGGCTCCGGGAGCAACGCATCTCCTCACGTGGTCGAAGCCTTGGCAATCCCAAAGTGGAACCGCCGGGAAAACGGTTGACAAGCGGACACATGACCCAGCCACAGACGCAGAGGGAGGCTCACCAAAGATAGGCCGACATGCAAGACACAAGAAAGACATCGTTTTTGGCGCACAGGGCACATTGCTGCAAACACAAAGACACACACACACACACACACACACACACACACACACACACACACACACACCGACAGAGAGAGGGCAAGAAACTCAGAGAGAGTGAGAGACAGACAGAAAAGCGAAAATGGGAGACACACAAACACACATACACACACACACACACACACAGCAGTGACGCAGAAACAAACACCCCAGGCAGGCGCTGAGGCTACGGGGTTCGGCTCTCGAGCAGAACGACCTCGGTTGAGAGAGCAGCCCACAGGCCCGCAGGCCGACCCGTCTTCGAGATCCCGGGGGGGGCGACTTTCCGGGGGAGACTCACCCGAACAGCGTCCGGCGGGTCGAGGCTGGGATGCGGCGCTGCTTTTCCCCCCCCCGGACTCCGCCTGCGCTTTCAACAATCTGGTCAGCCGTTTGCCACGACTCCTGGCGTCCGGAGACAGTCCTGACGACCCCGTGGAGAGGTCAGGCTGGAGCCTCGGAGCCCCGACACCCAAGCACCGCCACGGAGGGCTCCTGTTTGCCAAGCGTCGGGGCGTGGTTTCTGTGACAACCGTGGGAAGCACTGTGATGGCAGCCCCCCGCCCGCTCGCGGCTCGCGCATGCGCATTGGCTGGGCCGCCCCCGCCCGCTGCTGCTGCCGCCAGTCAGGCTGCGTCCCCTTTAAACGACGGTGGCCGCTGGGCGCCAGGGGCTCTCCTGCTGCAGCCTTGGCAGCGGCTGCATCCGGGGTCCAGTAGGGGGCCGCGTGGGAGAGGCGGCCGCGGGGCGGCGTCCCAGGATCCAAACCCCAGGAGTCCCGTCTTCAGGACCTCCGCGAGCCGATTTCCATCGGGGGAGGGGGAGCTTCAGGGCGCCTGCTGGGGTCAGGTCACGACCTCCCATCAGATCCGATTCTGGACCCCTCCGGGTAAGAATGGATGGTCTGAGCACATGGACTGAGGCAGGCAGGGCCTGGCTGCAGCCCAGAATCCCCATGGGCCTCAAGGCGTGGAGTCAGCTGAAAGTTCACTGACCCGTGAGCCCTCTGCCTCCCTCCTTTGAAACAGCAGTGCCCCGTGCCCTGGGGCTCCTTCAAGCTGATTGCGCTTTCCAGGAGGGCCCAGGGGACCTAGCCGCGGGCCAAAAGGGGCGATTGGTGTCCAGGCATGTGCCCGGTGGAAGGGGGGCACAGGGGAATGCCAGGGAAAATCAGAACGCCTCTAGCAGCCCAAAAGTTTCAGGGGCAGTCCAGGAGAGGGGAGTCTCATTCTCAGGAATGAGACTGGATGTGCAGAGGAAATGCGACCAGCACCTGTCCCAGAAGACAAGGACTTGTCTTTCAAAGGGGGAGGGGGGCAGAGGGCTCAGATGCGTCAGTGACCTTTCAGTTGACAGCGCAGCCTTGTGGCCTGTGGGATGATGGTGCGGCTGCAGCCAGACCCTGCCTGCCTCACTAGATGTGCTCAGCCCATGCCCATGCTTCTCACCCGGAGGCTCCAGAATCGGATCTGAAGCGGAGTCCTGAGACCCCAGCAGGCGCCCTGAAGCTCCCCCTCCCCCGGTGGAAATCGGCTGAAACCGAAGCAGGTTTGGAGAGAGAAACGATCATGACAGGGATCTCCAGGAAGTGTCTCCCTGATGGACTGGGAAATGATCCTCATGGAAGACATCCAGCCAGCCCAGGAGCATCTAAGCCCCGGAGAAACAGGGGATACACAGCCAGAGGGACGACGGAGCAGAGGCCAGAGCCCAGGCGGGGTACAGCACCGTGCCACCGCCACGGGCTTCATCGGAGGGGTGCCAAACGGGTGGCTTGTCCAGTGAGGCCAGCGTTCCAGTGACTGGGATTGTGGCCATCTCCCATTCCCGGCTTCCTCTTTCAGCCTGTGTCGTGGTGTGGCTTGTTTTTCAGAGAAGAGCCCTGAAAAGATCCAAGCCTCTCCAAGCCTCTCTGTGATGTGGGCCTCCTCCTCTCCTGCCGGACAATGAGCTCCCGTGCGGCTTTTGTCCGTGGCTGGACCGTGTTCGTCTTGATCTCAGAAAAGAGGCCGCACGGGATGGCCATGAGATTTCAACGGCTCCGGGAGCAACGCATCTCCTCACGTGGTCGAAGCCTTGGCAATCCCAAAGTGGAACCGCCGGGGAAAACGGTTGACAAGCGGACACATGACCCAGGCACAGACGCAGAGGGAGGCTCACCAAAGACAGGCCGACATGCAAGACACCGTTTTTGGCGCATCAGGGCACATTTCTCCAAACACACACACACACACACACACACACACACACACACACACACACACACACACACACACCGACAGAGAGAGAGAGGGAAAAACTCACAGAGAGTGAGAGACAGACAGAGAAGAAAAAATGGGAGACACACACACACACACATACACACACACACACACACACACACAGACAGTCACAGCAGTGACAGAAACAAACACCCCCCAGGCAGCCGCTGAGGCTACGGGGTTCGGCTCTCGAGCAGAACGACCCTCGGTTGAGAGAGCAGCCCACAGGCCCGCAGGCCGACCCGTCTTCGAGATCCCGGGGGCACGACTTCCGGGGAGACTCACCCGAACAGCGTCCTGGCGGGTCTGAGGCTGGGATGCGGCGCTGTTTTCCCCGGACTCCGCCTGTGCTTTCAACATCCTGGGCAGCCCTATGCCACGACTCCTGGCATCCGGAGACGGTCCTGCCGACCCCGTGGAGAGGTCAGGTTGGAGCCTCGGAGCCCCGCCACCCAAGCACTGCCACGGAGGGCTCCTGTTTGCCAGGCCTCAGGGCGTGGTTGCTCTGACAACCGTGGGAACCACTGTGACGCAAGAGCACCCGCTCGCCACTCGCGCATGCGCATTGGCTGGGCCGCCCCGCGCTCCGCTGCCGCCAGTCAGGCTGCGTCCCCTTTAAACGACGGTGGCCGCTGGGCGCCAGGGGCTCTCCTGCTGCAGCCTTGGCAGCGGCTGCATCCGGGGTCCAGTAGGGGGCCGCGTGGGAGAGGCGGGGGCGGGCGGCGTCCCAGGTCCAAATCCAAACCCCAGGAGTCCCCAGTCTTCAGGACCTCCGCGAGCCGATTTCCATCGGGGGAGGGGGAGCTTCAGGGCGCCTGCTGGGGTCAGGTCACGACCTCCCATCAGATCCGATTCTGGACCCCTCCGGGTAAGAATGGATGGTCTGAGCACATGGACTGAGGCAGGCAGGGCCTGGCTGCAGCCCAGAATGATCCCATGGGCCTCAAGGCGTGGAGTCAGCTGAAAGTTCACTGACCCGTGAGCCCTCTGCCTCCCTCCTTTGAAACAGCAGTGCCCTGCCCTGGGGCTCCTTCAAGCTGATTGCCTGGGGACCTAGCCGGGGGCCCGAGGTGGAAATGCGGGGCACTGGCGTCCCCTAGGCAGATGGGGTGAGGGGGTCAGTCACACGTCGATGGCAAACACTGGTCCAACAGGAGCAGAGGGGGGCAGTCTCATTCTCAGGGAAAATCAAAGAATGAGAGGGGCTCAGTCCACCCAGAGAGCAGAGGGGAGTCTCACTCTCAGGAATGAGACTGGATGTGCAGAGGAAAGGACCAGCACCTGTCCAGAAGACAAGGACTTGTCTTTTTCAAAGGGGGAGGGGGGCAGAGGGCTCAGATGCGTCAGTGACCTTTCAGTTGACAGCGCAGCCTTGTGGCCTGTGGGATGATGGTGGGCTGCAGCCAGACCCTGCCTGCCTCACTAGATGTGCTCAGCCCATGCTTTCTCACCCGGAGGCTCCAGAATCGGATCTGAAGCGGAGTCCTGAGACCCCAGCAGGCGCCCTGAAGCTCCCCCTCCCCCGGTGGAAATCGGCTCAAACCGAAGCAGGTTTGGAGAGAGAAACGATCATGACAGGGATCTCCAGGAAGTGTCTCCCTGATGGACTGGGAAATGATCCTTATGGAAGACATCCAGCCAGACCAAGAAGCATCTACGCCCCGGAGAAACAGGGGATACACAGCCAGAGGGACGACGGAGCAGAGGCCAGAGCCCAGGCGGGGTACAGCACCGTGCCACCCCCACGGGCTTAAGGGGAGTGGTGCCAAACGGCTGGCTTTTCCAGTGAGGCCAGCGTTCCAGTGACTGGGATTGTGGCCATCTCCCATTCCCGGCTTCCTCTTTCAGCCTGTGTCGTGTCGTGTGGCTGTGGCTTTTTTCTCAGAGAAGAGCCCTGAAAAGATGCAAGCCTCTTCTGTGATGTGGGCCTGCTCCTCTCCTGCAGGACAATGAGCTCCCGTGCGGCTTTTGTCCGTGGCTGGAGTGTGTTCGTCTTGATCCCAGAAAAGAGGCCGCACGGGATGGGGATGAGATTTCAACGGCTCCGGGAGCGACGCATCTCCTCACGTGGTCGAGGCCTTCAGAAACCCAAGTGGAACCGCCGAGGAAACGGTTGAAAAGGGGACACACGACCCAGGCACAGACGACAGAGGACGGAGGAGCTCACCAAAGACAGGCCGACATGCAAGACACCGTTTTTGGCGCACAGGGCACATTGCTGCAAACACAAACACACACACACACACACACACACACACACACACACACACACACACACACACACGTCAACCGACAGAGAGAGGGCAAGAAACTCACAGAGAGTGACAGACAGAGAATCGAAAATGGGAGACACACACACACACACACACACACACACACACACACACACCACACAGCAGCAGTGCGCAGAAAAAAACACCCCCAGGCAGCCGCTGTGGCTACGGGGTTCGACTCTCGACCAGAACGACCCTCGGTTGAGAGAGCAGCCCACGGGCCTGCAGGCCGACCCGTCCTCGAGATCCCGGGGGCACGACTTCTGGGGAGACTCACCCGAACAGCGTCCGGGCGGGCCTGAGGCTGGGATGCGGCGCTGCTTCCCTCGGACTCCGCCTGTGCTTTCAACAATCTGGTCAGCCCTATGCCACGACCTGGCATCCGGAGACAGTCCTGTCGACCCCGTGGAGAGGTCAGGCTGGAGCCTCGGAGCCCCGACACCCAAGCACCGCCACGGAGGGCTCCTGTTTGCCAAGCGTCGGGGCGTGGTTTCTGTGACAACCGTGGGAACCACTGTGACGCAAGAGCACCCGCTCGCCACTCGCGCATGCGCATTGCGCATGGGCGGCCCCCCCGCGCTCCGCTGCCGCAGTCAGGCTGCGTCCCCTTTAAACGACGGTGGCCGCTGGGCGCCAGGGGCTCTCCTGCTGCAGCCTTGGCAGCGGCTGGGCTCCGGGGTCCAGTAGGGGGCCGCGTGGGAGAGGGGGCGCGGGGGGCGTCCCCGCGGGCGGCGTCCAAGGATCCCCCCCAGGAGTCCCCAGGAGTCTTCAGGACCTCCGTTGAGCCGATTTCCATCGGGGGAGGGGGAGCTTCAGGGCGCCTGCTGGGGTCAGGTCACGACCTCCCCCCATCAGATCCGATTCTGGACCCCCCCCGGGTAAGAATGGATGGATGGTCTGAGCACATGGACTGAGGCAGGCAGGGCCTGGCTGCAGCCCAGAATGATCCCATGGGCCTCAAGGCGTGGAGTCAGCTGAAAGTTCACTGACCCGTGAGCCCTCTGCCTCCCTCCTTTGAAAGAGCAGTGGCCTGCCGTGATTCCCTGGGGCTCCTTCAAGCTGATTGCCTTTGAAAAACAGCAGGGCCCGAGGTGCCAATGGGGGCACTGGCGTGAAGGGCCAGTGGGGCCAGGGGCCGAAAGAAACAATGGTGTCCAGGCATGTGCCCGGTGGAAGGGGGGCACAGGTTTTCATGAATGCCAGGGAAAATCAAAGAACGCCTGGGATCTAGCAGCAGGAAAAGTTTCAGGGGCTCAGTCCACCCAGAGCAGAGGGGAGTCTCACTCAGGAGGAATGAGACTGGATGTGCAGAGGAAAGGCGACAGCACCTGTCTCAGAAGACAAGGACTTGTCTTTCGAAGGAGGAGGGAGGCAGAGTGCTCAGATGGGTCAGTGACCTTTCAGTTGACAGCGCAGCCTTGTCGCCTGTGGGATGATGGTGGGCTGCAGCCAGGCCCTGCCCTGCCTCACTCACTAGTGCTCAGCCCATGCTTTCTCACCCGGAGGCTCCAGAATCGGATCTGAAGCGGAGTCCTGAGACCCCAGCAGGCGCCCTGAAGCTCCCCCTCCCCCCCGGGAAATCGGCTGAAACCCAAGCAGGTTTGCAGAGAGAAACAATCATGACAGGGATCTCCAGGAAGTGTCTCCCTGATGGACTGGGAAGTGATCCTTCTGGAAGACATCCAGCCAGCCCAGGAAGCATCTAAGCCCCGGAGAAAGGGGGGACACAGCCAGAGGGAGGACGGAGGAGAGGCCAGAGCCCAGGCGGGGGGTAGAGCACCGTGCCACCACCACGGGCTTCATCAGAGGGGTGCCAAACGGGTGGCTTGTCCAGAGGCCAGCGTTCCAGTGACTGGGATTGTGGCCATCTCCCATTCCCGGCTTCCTCTTTCAGCCTGTGTCGTGGTGTGGCTTCTTTTCTCAGAGAAGAGCCCTGAAAAGATCCAAGCCTCTTCTGTGATGTGGGCCTCCTCCTCTCCTGCCGGACAATGAGCTCCCGTGCGGCTTTTGTCCGTGGCTGGACTGTGTTCGTCTTGATCTCAGAAAAGAGGCCGCACGGGATGGCCATGAGATTTCAACGGCTCCGGGAGCAACGCATCTCCTCACGTGGTCGAAGCCTTGGCAATCCCAAGTGGAACCGCCGAGGAAACGGTTGAAAAGGGGACACACGACCCAGGCACAGACGCAGAGGGAGGCTCACCAAAGACAGGCCGACATGCAAGACACCGTTTTTGGCGCACAGGGCACATTGCTGCAAACACACAGACACACACACACACACACACACACACACACACACACACACACACACACACACACACGACACCCAGAGGAGAGAGGGCAAAAACTCACAGAGAGTGAGAGACAGACAGAGAGAAAATGGGAGACACACACACACACACACACACACACACACACACACACTACAGAGACTGTCAGAGAGCAGCGCAGAAACAAACACCCCCAGGCAGCCGCTGTGGCTACGGGGTTCGACTCTCGACCAGAACGACCCTCGGTTGAGAGAGCAGCCCACGGGCCTGCAGGCCGACCCGTCCTCGAGATCCCGGGGGCACGACTTCTGGGGAGACTCACCCGAACAGCGTCCGGGCGGGCCTGAGGCTGGGATGCGGCGCTGCTTCCCTCGGACTCCGCCTGTGCTTTCAACAATCTGGTCAGCCCTTTGCCACGACTCCTGGCGTCCGGAGACAGTCCTGTCGACCCCGTGGAGAGGTCAGGCTGGAGCCTCGGAGCCCCGACACCCAAGCACCGCCACGGAGGGCTCCTGTTTGCCAAGCGTCGGGGCGTGGTTTCTGTGACAACCGTGGGAACCACTGTGACGCAAGAGCACCCGCTCGCCACTCGCGCGCATGCGCATTGGCTGGGCCGCCCCGCGCTCCGCTGCCGCCAGTCAGGCTGCGTCCCCCCTTTAAACGATGGCGGCCGCTGGGCGCCAGGGGCTCTCCTGCTGCAGCCTTGGCAGCGGCTGGATCCGGGGTCCGGTAGGGGGCCGCGTGGGAGAGGGGGCCGCGGGCGGCGTCCCAGGTCCAAAGCCAAGATCCCCAGGAGTCCTGTCCTCAGGAACTCCTTGGGCCGATTTCCACCGGGGGAGGGGGAGCTTCAGGGCACCTGCTGGGGTCATCTCACGACCCCCCGTCAGATCCGATTCTGGACCCTTCCGGGTGAGAATGGATGCGCTGAGCACATCGACTGAGGCAGGCAGGGCCTCGCTGCAGCCCAGAAACATCCCATGGGCCTCAAGGCGTGGTGTCAGCTGAAAATTCACTGACCCGTGAGCCCTCTGCCTCCCTCCTTTGAAACAGCAGTGCCCTGCCGGGATACTGAAGGGCCTGGGCCTGGGGCTCCTTCAAGCTAGCCGCGGACACGTGTAAACAGGTCCAGGGGCGATTCCGAAAATGCGGGCACTTCAGGGGGGGGTCAGTCCAGGAGGGCAGGAGCAGAGGGGGCATGTCTCATTGATCTTTCAGGAATGAGACAAAGAACGCCTGGATGAGCAGAGGAAAAGCAGGGGCTCAGTCACCCAGCAGAGGGGAGTCCTGGAATGAGACTGGATGTGCAGAGGAGACAGCACCTGGAAGACAAGGACTTGTCTTTCAAAGGGGGAGGGGGGCAGAGGGCTCAGATGGTCAGTGACCTTTCAGTTGACAGCGCAGCCTTGTGGCCTGTGGGATGATGGGGCGGCTGCAGCCAGCCCTGCCTGCCTGCCTCACTAGATGTGCTCAGCCCATGCTTTCTCACCCGGAGGCTCCAGAATCGGATCTGAAGCGGAGTCCTGAGACCCCAGCAGGCGCCCTGAAGCTCCCCCTCCCCCGGTGGAAATCGGCTGAAACCCAAGCAGGTTTGCAGAGAGAAACAATCATGACAGGGATCTCCAGGAAGTGTCTCCCTGATGGACTGGGAAGTGATCCATCTGGAAGACATCCAGCCAGCCCAGGAAGCATCTAAGCCCCGGAGAAACAGGGGATACACAGCCAGAGGGAGGACGGAGCAGAGGCCAGAGCCCAGGCGGGGCGGGAGCACCGTGCCACCGCCCACGGGCTTCATCAGAGGGGTGCCAAACGGGTGGCTTGTCCAGTGAGGCCAGCGTTCCAGTGACTGGGATTGTGGCCATCTCCCATTCCCGGCTTCCTCTTTCAGCCTGTGTCGTGGTGTGGCTTGTTTTTTTCTCAGAGAAGAGCCCTGAAAAGATCCAAGCCTCTTCTGTGATGTGGGCCTCCTCCTCTCCTGCAGGACAATGAGCTCCCGTGCGGCTTTTGTCCGTGGCTGGACTGTGTTCGTCTTGATCTCAGAAAAGAGGCCGCACGGGATGGGGATGAGATTTCAACGGCTCCGGGAGCGACGCATCTCCTCACGTGGTCGAGGCCTTCAGAAACCCAAGTGGAACCGCCGAGGAAACGGTTGAAAAGGGGACACACGACCCAGGCACAGACGCAGAGGGAGGCTCACCAAAGACAGGCCGACATGCAAGACAATCGTTTTTGGCGCACAGGGCACATTGCTGCAAACACACAGACACACACACACACACACACACACACACACACACACACACACACAGAGAGAGGGCAAGAAAAACACAGAGAGTGTGAGAGACAGACAGACAGAGAAGAAAATGGGAGACACACACAACACACACACACACACACACACACACACACACACACACAGTCAGTACAGCAGCAGGCGCAGAAAAACAAACACCCCCAGGCAGGCGCTGAGGCTACGGGGTTCGGGCTCTCGAGCAGAACGACCCTCGGTTGAGAGAGCAGCCCACACGGCCCGCAGGCCGACCCGACCCGTCTTCGAGATCCCGGGGGCACGACTTCTGGGGAGACTCACCCGAACAGCGTCCGGGGGGCCCTGAGGCTGGGATGCGGCGCTGCTTCCCTCGGACTCCGCCTGTGCTTTCAACAATCTGGTCAGCCCTTTGCCACGACTCCTGGCGTCCGGAGACAGTCCTGTCGACCCCGTGGAGAGGTCAGGCTGGAGCCTCGGAGCCCCGACACCCAAGCACCGCCACGGAGGGCTCCTGTTTGCCAAGCGTCGGGGCGTGGTTTCTGTGACAACCGTGGGAACCACTGTGACGGCAGCCCCCCGCCCGCTCGCGCTCGCGCATGCGCATTGGCTGGGCCGCCCCGCGCTCCGCTGCGGGCAGTCAGGCTGCGTCCCCTTTAAACGATGGCGGCCGCTGGGCGCCAGGGGCTCTCCTGCTGCAGCCTTGGCAGCGGCTGGATCCGGGGTCCGGTAGGGGGCCGCGTGGGAGAGGGGGCCGCGGGCGGCGTCCCAGGTCCAAAGCCCCCAGGAGTCCTGTCTTCAGGACCTCCGTGAGCCGATTTCCACCGGGGGAGGGGGAGCTTCAGGGCACCTGCTGGGGTCATCTCACGACCCCCCCTCAGATCCGATTCTGGACCCCTCCGGGTGAGAATGGATGGGCTGAGCACATCGACTGAGGCAGGCAGGGCCTGGCTGCAGCCCAGAATCATCCCACGGACCTCAAGGCGTGGTGTCAGCTGAAAATTCACTGACCCGTGAGCCCTCTGCCTCCCTCCCTTGAAAGAGCAGTGGCCTGCCGTGATTCTGAAGGGCCTGGGGCTCCTTCAAGCTGATTGCGCTCTCCAGCACACGTGTAAACAGGTCCAGGGGCGATTCCGAGGTGGAGCCAATGCGTGGCACTGGCGTACCCTAGAGCAGATGGTGTGAACGTGTGTCAGTGAGGGCACACGGGGCGATGGCCAAAGAAACAATGGTGTCCAGGCATGTGCCCGGTGGAAGGGGGCCACAGGTGACCTTTCCATGAATGCGAACGCCTGGGATCTAGCAGCGGGCCAAAAGTTTCAGGGGCTCAGTCCACCCAGGAGCAGAGGGGAGTCTCACTCTCAGGAATGAGACTGGATGTGCAGAGGAAAGGCGACAGCACCTGTCCCAGAAGACAAGGACTTGTCTTTCAAAGGGGGAGGGGGGGGAGGGCTCAGATGCGTCAGTGAACTTTCAGTTGACAGCGCAGCCTTGTGGCCTGTGGGATGATTGTGGGCTGCAGCGAGGCCCTGCCTGCCTCACTAGGTGTGCTCAGCCCATGCTTTCTCACCCGGAGGCTCCAGAATCGGATCTGAAGCGGAGTCCTGAGACCCCAGCAGGCGCCCTGAAGCTCCCCCTCCCCTGGTGGAAATCGGCTGAAACCCAAGCAGGTTTGCAGAGAGAAACAATCATGACAGGGATCTCCAGGAAGTGTCTCCCTGATGGACTGGGAAGTGATCCTTCCGGAAGACATCCAGCCAGCCCAGGAAGCATCTAAGCCCCGGAGAAACAGGGGATACACAGCCAGAGGGAGGACGGAGGAGAGGCCAGAGCCCAGGCGGGGTAGAGCACCGTGCCACTGCCACGGGCTTCATCAGAGGGGTGCCAAACGGGTGGCTTGTCAAGTGAGGCCAGCGTTCCAGTGACTGGGATTGTGGCCATCTCCCATTCCCGGCTTCCTCTTTCAGCCTGTGTCGTGGTGTGGCTTCTTTTCTCAGAGAAGAGCCCTGAAAAGATCCAAGCCTCTTCTGTGATGTGGGGGCCTCCTCCTCTCCTGCAGGACAATGAGCTCCCGTGCGGCTTTTGTCCGTGGCTGGACTGTGTTCGTCTTGATCTCAGAAAAGAGGCCGCACGGGATGGCCATGAGATTTCAACGGCTCCGGGAGCAACGCATCTCCTCACGTGGTCGAAGCCTTGGCAATCCCAAAGTGGAACCGCCGGGGAAAACGGTTGACAAGCGGACACATGACCCAGGCACAGACGCAGAGGGAGCTCACCAAAGACAGGCCGACATGCAAGACACCGTTTTCTGGCGCATCGGGCACATTTCTCCAAACACACACACACACACACACACACACACACACACACACACACACACACACACACACACAGACCCGACAGAGAGAGGGCAAGAAACTCAGAGAGTGTGAGAGACAGACAGAGAAGCGAAAATGGGAGACACACAAACACATACACACACCGACAGTCCTACAGCAGTGGCACAGAAACAAACACCCCCAGGCAGACGCTGAGGCTACGGGGTTGGGCTCTCGAGCAGAACGACCCTCGGTTGAGAGAGCAGCCCACCCCCCGCAGGCCGACCCGTCTTCGAGATCCCGGGGGCACGACTTCCGGGGAGACTCACCCGAACAGCGTCCGGGCGGGTCTGAGGCTGGGATGCGGCGCTGCTTCCCCCGGACTCCGCCTGTGCTTTCAACATCCTGGGCAGCCCTATGCCACGACTCCTGGCATCCGGAGACGGTCCTGTCGACCCCGTGGAGAGGTCAGGCTGGAGCCTCGGAGCCCCGCCACCCAAGCACTGCCACGGAGGGCTCCTGTTTGCCAGGCCTCAGGGCGTGGTTGCTCTGACAACCGTGGGAACCACTGTGACGCAAGAGCACCCGCTCGCCACTCGCGCATGCGCATTGGCTGGGCCGCCCCGCGCTCCGCTGCCGCCAGTCAGGCTGCGTCCCCTTTAAACGACGGTGGCCGCTGGGCGCCAGGGGCTCTCCTGCTGCAGCCTTGGCAGCGGCTGCATCCGGGGTCCAGTAGGGGGCCGCGTGGGAGAGGCGGCCGCGGGCGGCGTCCCAGGATCAAACCCCAGGAGTCCCGTCTTCAGGACCTCCGTGAGCCGATTTCCATCGGGGGAGGGGGAGCTTCAGGGCGCCTGCTGGGGTCAGGTCACGACCTCCCATCAGATCCGATTCTGGACCCCTCCGGGTAAGAATGGATGGTCTGAGCACATCGACTGAGGCAGGCAGAGCACATGGACTGAGGCAGGCAGGGCCTGGCTGCAGCCCAGAATGATCCCATGGGCCTCAAGGCGTGGAGTCAGCTGAAAGTTCACTGACCCGTGAGCCCTCTGCCTCCCTCCTTTGAAACAGCAGTGCCCTGCCGGGATACTGAAGGGCCTGGGGCTCCTTCAAGCTGATTGCCTTTCCAGGACACGTGTAAACAGGTCCAGGGGCCCGAGGTGGACCTAGCCGGGGCACTGGCCAGAAAGGTTTCAGGGGGTCAGTCCACCCAGGAGGTGTCCAGGCAGGGGAAGGGGGGCAGGTGAGTCATTGCCAGGGAAAATCAGGAATGGGATCTAGCTTTCAGAGTGAGCAGAGGGGAGTCTCACTCTGCTGGATGTGCACCAGCACCTGTCCCAGAAGACAAGGATTGTCTTTCAAAGGGGGAGGGGGGCAGAGGGCTCAGATGCGTCAGTGACCTTTCAGTTGACAGCGCAGCCTTGTGGCCTGTGGGATGATGGTGGGCTGCAGCCAGACCCTGCCTGCCTCACTAGATGTGCTCAGCCCATGCTTTCTCACCCGGAGGCTCCAGAATCGGATCTGCAGCGGAGTCCTGAGACCCCAGCAGGCGCCCTGAAGCTCCCCCTCCCCTGGTGGAAATCGGCTGAAACCCAAGCAGGTTTGCAGAGAGAAACAATCATGACAGGGATCTCCAGGAAGCCTGTCATGTCTCCCTGATGGACTGGGAAGTGATCCTTCCGGAAGACATTCAGCCAGCCCAGGAAGCATCTAAGCCCCGGAGAAACAGGGGATACACAGCCAGAGGGAGGACGGAGGAGAGGCCAGAGCCCAGGCGGGGTAGAGCACCGTGCCACTGCCACGGGCTTCAGGGGAGTGGTGCCAAACGGGTGGCTTGTCCAGTGAGGCCAGCGTAGTGACTGGGATTGTGGCCATCTCCCATTCCCGGCTTCCTCTTTCAGCCTGTGTCGTGGTGTGGCTTCTTTTCTCAGAGAAGAGCCCTGAAAAGATCCAAGCCTCTTCTGTGATGTGGGCCTCCTCCTCTCCTGCCGGACAATGAGCTCCCGTGCGGCTTTTGTCCGTGGCTGGACTGTGTTCGTCTTGATCTCAGAAAAGAGGCCGCACGGGATGGCCATGAGATTTCAACGGCTCCGGGAGCAACGCATCTCCTCACGTGGTCGAAGCCTTGGCAATCCCAAAGTGGAACCGCCGGGAAAACGGTTGACAAGCGGACACATGACCCAGCCACAGACGCAGAGGGAGGCTCACCAAAGATAGGCCGACATGCAAGACACCGTTTTCTGGCGCATCGGGCACGTTTCTCCAAACACACAAACACACACACACACACACACACACACACACACACACACACACACACACACACACAGAGAGAGAGGGAGAGGGCAAAAACAGAGAGTGAGAGACAGACAGAGAAGCGAAAATGGGAGACACACAAACACACACACACACGCACACAGTCAGAGACTGTCATAGAGCAGCGGCGCAGAAACAAACACCCCCAGGCAGCCGCTGTGGCTACGGGGTTCGGCTCTCGAGCAGAACGACCCTCGGTTGAGAGAGCAGCCCACCGGCCCGCAGGCCGACCCGTCTTCGAGGTCCCGGGGGCACGACTTTCGGGGAGACTCACCCGAACAGCGTCCGGGCGGGTCTGAGGCTGGGATGCGGCGCTGCTTCCCCCGGACTCCGCCTGTGCTTTCAACATCCTGGGCAGCCCTATGCCACGACTCCTGGCATCCGGAGACGGTCCTGTCGACCCCGTGGAGAGGTCAGGCTGGAGCCTCGGAGCCCCGCCACCCAAGCACTGCCACGGAGGGCTCCTGTTTGCCAGGCCTCAGGGCGTGGTTGCTCTGACAACCGTGGGAACCACTGTGACGCAAGAGCACCCGCTCGCCACTCGCGCATGCGCATTGGCTGGGCCGCCCCGCGCTCCGCTGCCGGCAGTCAGGCTGCGTCCCCTTTAAACGACGGTGGCCGCTGGGCGCCAGGGGCTCTCCTGCTGCAGCCTTGGCAGCGGCTGCATCCGGGGTCCAGTAGGGGGCCGCGTGGGAGAGGGGGCCGCGGGCGGCGTCCCAGGATCAAACCCCCCAGGAGTCCCGTCTTCAGGACCTCCGTGAGCCGATTTCCATCGGGGGAGGGGGAGCTTCAGGGCGCCTGCTGGGGTCAGGTCACGACCTCCCATCAGATCCGATTCTGGACCCCTCCGGGTAAGAATGGATGGTCTGAGCACATGGACTGAGGCAGGCAGGGCCTGGCTGCAGCCCAGAATGATCCCATGGGCCTCAAGGCGTGGTGTCAGCTGAAAATTCACTGACCCGTGAGCCCTCTGCGTCCCTCCTTTGAAAGAGCAGTGGCCTGCCGTGATTCTGAAGGGCCTGGGGCTCCTTCAAGCTGATTGTGCTTTCCAGGACACGTGTAAACAGGTCCAGGGGCGATTCCGAGGTGGAGCCAATGCGGGGCACTGGCGTCCCCTAGGGCAGATGGGGTTGAAACAGCAGGCCCAATGCCGGGATGTGCCCGAAGGGGGGCACAGGTGACCTTTCCATGAATGCCAGGGAAAATCAAAGAACGCCTGGGATCTAGCAGCAGGCCAAAAGTTTCAGGGGGTCAGTCCACCCAGGAGCAGAGGGGAGTCTCACTCTCAGGAATGAGACTGGATGTGCAGAGGAAATGCGACAGCACCTGTCCCAGAAGACAAGGACTTGTCTTTCAAAGGAGGAGGGAGGCAGAGGGCTCAGATGGGTCAGTGAACTTTCAGTTGACAGCAGGCCTTGAGGCCTGTGGGATGATTGTGGGCTGCAGCGAGACCCTGCCTGCCTCACTAGATGTGCTCAGCCCATGCTTTCTCACCCGGAGGCTCCAGAATCGGATCTGAAGCGGAGTCCTGAGACCCCAGCAGGCGCCCTGAAGCTCCCCCCCCCCCCGGTGGAAATCGGCTGAAACCCAAGCAGGTTTGCAGAGAGAAACAATCATGACAGGGATCTCCAGGAAGTGTCTCCCTGATGGACTGGGAAGTGATCCTTCCGGAAGACATCCAGCCAGCCCAGGAAGCATCTAAGCCCCGGAGAAACAGGGGATACACAGCCAGAGGGAGGACGGAGGAGAGGCCAGAGCCCAGGCGGGGTAGAGCACCGTGCCACTGCCACGGGCTTCATCAGAGGGGTGCCAAACGGGTGGCTTGTCAAGTGAGGCCAGCGTTCCAGTGACTGGGATTGTGGCCATCTCCCATTCCCGGCTTCCTCTTTCAGCCTGTGTCGTGGTGTGGCTTCTTTTCTCAGAGAAGAGCCCTGAAAAGATCCAAGCCTCTTCTGTGATGTGGGCCTCCTCCTCTCCTGCCGGACAATGAGCTCCCGTGCGGCTTTTGTCCGTGGCTGGACTGTGTTCGTCTTGATCTCAGAAAAGAGGCCGCACGGGATGGCCATGAGATTTCAACGGCTCCGGGAGCAACGCTCCTCACGTGGTCGAAGCCTTGGCAATCCCAAAGTGGAACCGCCGGGGAAAACGGTTGACAAGCGGACACATGACCCAGGCACAGACGCAGAGGGAGGCTCACCAAAGACAGGCCGACATGCAAGACACCGTTTTTTGGCGCATCGGGCACATTTCTCCAAACACACACACACACACACACACACACACACACACACACACACACACACACACACCACACACAGAGAGAGGGCAAGAAACTCACAGAGTGTGAGAGACAGACAGAGAAGCGAAAATGGGAGACACACACAACACACACACACACACACACACACACAGCAGTGGCAGCAGAAACAAACACACCCCCAGGCAGGCGCTGAGGCTACGGGGTTCGGCTCTCGAGCCGACCCTCGGTTGAGAGAGCAGCCCACAGGCCCGCAGGCCGACCCGTCTTCGAGATCCCGGGGGCACGACTTTCGGGGAGACTCACCCGAACAGCGTCCGGGCGGGCCTGAGGCTGGGATGCGGCGCTGCTTCCCTCGGACTCCGCCTGTGCTTTCAACAATCTGGTCAGCCCTTTGCCACGACTCCTGGCGTCCGGAGACAGTCCTGTCGACCCCGTGGAGAGGTCAGGCTGGAGCCTCGGAGCCCCGACACCCAAGCACCGCCACGGAGGGCTCCTGTTTGCCAAGCGTCGGGGCGTGGTTTCTGTGACAACCGTGGGAACCACTGTGACGCAAGAGCACCCGCTCGCCACTCGCGCGCATCGCGCATGCGCATTGGCTGGGCCGCCCCGCGCTCCGCTGCCGCAGTCAGGCTGCGTCCCCTTTAAACGACGGTGGCCGCTGGGCGCCAGGGGCTCTCCTGCTGCAGCCTTGGCAGCGGCTGCATCCGGGGTCCCAGTAGGGGGCCGCGTGGGAGAGGCGGCCGCGGGGCGGCGTCCCAGGATCAAACCCCAGGAGTCCCGTCTTCAGGACCTCCGTGAGCCGATTTCCATCGGGGGAGGGGGGCTTCAGGGCGCCTGCTGGGGTCAGGTCACGACCTCCCATCAGATCCGATTCTGGACCCCTCCGGGTAAGAATGGATGGTCTGAGCACATGGACTGAGGCAGGCAGGGCCTGGCTGCAGCCCAGAATGATCCCATGGGCCTCAAGGCGTGGAGTCAGCTGAAAGTTCACTGACCCGTGAGCCCTCTGCCTCCCTCCTTTGAAAGAGCAGTGGCCTGCCGTGATTCTGAAGGGCCTGGGGCCCTTCAAGCTGATTGCCACGTGTAAACAGGTCCAGGGGCCCGAGGTGGAGCCAATGCGGGGCACTGGCGTCCCCTAGAGCAGATGGGTGAACGTGTGTCAGTGAGGGCACACGGGGCGATGGCCAAAGCAATGGTGTCCAGGCATGTGCCCGGGGAAGGGGGCATGGAAGCCAGGGAAAATCAAAGAACGCCTGGGATCTAGCAGCGGGGCCAAAAGTTTCAGGGGTCAGTCCAGCCAGGAGCAGAGGGGAGTCTCATTCTCAGGAATGAGACTGGATGTGCAGAGGAAATGCGACCAGCACCTGTCCCAGAAGACAAGGACTTGTCTTTCAAAGGGGGAGGGGGGCAGAGGGCTCAGATGCGTCAGTGACCTTTCAGTTGACAGCGCAGCCTTGTGGCCTGTGGGATGATGGTGGGCTGCAGCCAGACCCTGCCTGCCTCACTAGATGTGCTCAGCCCATGCTTTCTCACCCGGAGGCTCCAGAATCGGATCTGAAGCGGAGTCCTGAGACCCCAGCAGGCGCCCTGAAGCTCCCCCTCCCCTGGTGGAAATCGGCTGAAACCCAAGCAGGTTTGCAGAGAGAAACAATCATGACAGGGATCTCCAGGAAGTGTCTCCCTGATGGACTGGGAAGTGATCCTTCCGGAAGACATCCAGCCAGCCCAGGAAGCATCTAAGCCCCGGAGAAACAGGGGATACACAGCCAGAGGGAGGACGGAGCAGAGGCCAGAGCCCAGGCGGGTAGAGCACCGTGCCACTGCCACGGGCTTCATCAGAGGGGTGGTGCCAAACGGGTGGCTTGTCAGTGAGGCCAGCGTTCCAGTGACTGGGATTGTGGCCATCTCCCATTCCCGGCTTCCTCTTTCAGCCTGTGTCGTGGTGTGGCTTCTTTTCTCAGAGAAGAGCCCTGAAAAGATCCAAGCCTCTTCTGTGATGTGGGCCTCCTCCTCTCCTGCCGGACAATGAGCTCCCGTGCGGCTTTTGTCCGTGGCTGGACTGTGTTCGTCTTGATCTCAGAAAAGAGGCCGCACGGGATGGCCATGAGATTTCAACGGCTCCGGGAGCAACATCTCCTCACGTGGTCGAAGCCTTGGCAATCCCAAAGTGGAACCGCCGAGGAAACGGTTGAAAAGGGGACACACGACCCAGGCAGAGAGACGCAGACGCAGAGGGAGGCTCACCAAAGACAGGCCGACATGCAAGACACCGTTTTCTGGCGCATCGGGCACATTTCTCCAAAACACACACACACACACACACACACACACACACACACACACACACACACACCAACCGACAGAGAGAGAGGCAAGAAAAACTCACAGAGTGTGACAGACAGAGAGAATCGAAAATGGGAGACACACACACACACACACACACACACACAGTCATAGAGCAGGGGCGCAGAAACAAACACCCCCAGGCAGCCGCTGAGGCTACGGGGTTCGGGCTCGACCAGAACGACCCTCGGTTGAGAGAGCAGCCCACCGGCCCGCAGGCCGACCCGTCTTCGAGGTCCCGGGGGCACGACTTTCGGGGAGACTCACCCGAACAGCGTCCGGGCGGGTCTGAGGCTGGGATGCGGCGCTGCTTCCCCCGGACTCCGCCTGTGCTTTCAACATCCTGGGCAGCCCTATGCCACGACTCCTGGCATCCCTGGATCCGGAGACGGTCCTGTCGACCCCCCGTGGAGAGGTCAGGCTGGAGTCTCGGAGCCCCGCCACCCAAGCACTGCCACGGAGGGCTCCTGTTTGCCAGGCCTCAGGGCGTGGTTGCTCTGACAACCGTGGGAACCACTGTGACGCAAGAGCACCCGCTCGCCACTCGCGCATGCGCATTGGCTGGGCCGCCCCGCGCTCCGCTCCGCTGCCGGCAGTCAGGCTGCGTCCCCTTTAAACGAACGACGGTGGCCGCTGGGCGCCAGGGGCTCTCCTGCTGCAGCCTTGGCAGCGGCTGCATCCGGGGTCCAGTAGGGGGCCGCGTGGGGGAGGCGGCCGCGGGCGGCGTCCCAGGATCAAACCCCAGGAGTCCCCAGGTCCTTCTTCAGGACCTCCGTGAGCCGATTTCCATCGGGGGAGGGGGAGCTTCAGGGCGCCTGCTGGGGTCAGGTCACGACCTCCCATCAGATCCGATTCTGGACCCCTCCGGGTAAGAATGGATGGTCTGAGCACATGGACTGAGGCAGGCAGGGCCTGGCTGCAGCCCAGAATGATCCCATGGGCCTCAAGGCGTGGAGTCAGCTGAAAGTTCACTGACCCGTGAGCCCTCTGCCTCCCTCCTTTGAAACAGCAGTGCCCTGCCGTGATTCTGAAGGGCCTGGGGCCCTTCAAGCTGATTGCCGCTCCAGGACACGTGTAAACAGGTAGGGGCGATTCCGAGGTGGAGCCAATGCCTGGGACCTGGCCAAAGCCCAGGGGACCATGAAAAAGAACGCCTTCTAGCAGGGGCCAAAAGTTTCAGGGGCTCAGTCCACCCAGGAGCAGAGGGGAGTCTCATTCTCAGGAATGAGACTGGATGTGCAGAGGAAATGCGACACAGCACCTGTCCCAGAAGACAAGGACTTGTCTTTCAAAGGGGGAGGGGGGCAGAGGGCTCATGCGTCAGTGACCTTTCAGTTGACAGCGCAGCCTTGTGGCCTGTGGGATGATGGTGCGCTGCAGCCAGACCCTGCCTGCCTCACTAGATGTGCTCAGCCCATGCTTTCTCACCCGGAGGCTCCAGAATCGGATCTGAAGCGGAGTCCTGAGACCCCAGCAGGCGCCCTGAAGCTCCCCCTCCCCCGGTGGAAATCGGCTGAAACCCAAGCAGGTTTGCAGAGAGAAACAATCATGACAGGGATCTCCAGGAAGTGTCTCCCTGATGGACTGGGAAATGATCCTTATGGAAGACATCCAGCCAGACCAAGAAGCATCTAAGCCCCGGAGAAACAGGGGATACACAGCCAGAGGGACGACGGAGCAGAGGCCAGAGCCCAGGCGGGGTACAGCACCGTGCCACCCCCACGGGCTTCATCAGAGGGGTGCCAAACGGGTGGCTTGTCCAGTGAGGCCAGCGTTCCAGTGACTGGGATTGTGGCCATCTCCCATTCCCGGCTTCCTCTTTCAGCCTGTGTCGTGGTGTGGCTTCTTTTCTCAGAGAAGAGCCCTGAAAAGATGCAAGCCTCTTCTGTGATGTGGGCCTGCTCCTCTCCTGCAGGACAATGAGCTCCCGTGCGGCTTTTGTCCGTGGCTGGACCGTGTTCGTCTAGATCTCAGAAGAGAGGCCGCACGGGATGGCCATGAGATTTCAACGGCTCCGGGAGCAATGCATCTCCTCACGTGGTCGAAGCCTTGGCAATCCCAAAGTGGAACCGCCGGGAAAACGGTTGACAAGCGGACACATGACCCAGGCACAGACGCAGAGGGAGGCTCACCAAAGACAGGCCGACATGCAAGACAAACCGTTTTTCTGGCGCATCGGGCACATTTCTCCAAACACACACACACACACACACACACACACACACACACACACACACACACACCGACCGAGAGAGAGAGGGCAAGAAACTCACAGAGTGTGAGAGACAGACAGAGAAGCGAAAATGGGAGACACCAAACACATACACACACACACACAGTCCTACAGCAGTGACGCAGAAACAAAACAAACCCCCCAGGCAGCTGCTGCTACGGGGTTCGGGCTCTCGACCAGAACGACCCTCGGTTGAGAGAGCAGCCCACAGGCCCGCAGGCCGACCCGTCCTCGAGATCCCGGGGGCACGACTTCTGGGGAGACTCACCCGAACAGCGTCCGGGCGGGCCTGAGGCTGGGATGCGGCGCTGCTTCCCTCGGACTCCGCCTGTGCTTTCAACATTCTGGTCAGCCCTTTGCCACGACTCCTGGCATCCGGAGACGGTCCTGTCGACCCCGTGGAGAGGTCAGGCTGGAGCCTCGGAGCCCCGCCACCCAAGCACTGCCACGGAGGGCTCCTGTTTGCCAGGCCTCAGGGCGTGGTTGCTCTGACAACCGTGGGAACCACTGTGACGCAAGAGCACCCGCTCGCCACTCGCGCATGCGCATTGGCTGGGCCGCCCCGCGCTCCGCTGCCGCCAGTCAGGCTGCGTCCCCTTTAAACGACGGTGGCCGCTGGGCGCCAGGGGCTCTCCTGCTGCAGCCTTGGCAGCGGCTGCATCCGGGGTCCAGTAGGGGGCCGCGTGGGAGAGGCGGCCGCGGGCGGCGTCCCAGGATCAAACCCCAGGATCAAACCCCAGGAGTCCCGTCTTCGGGACCTCCGCGAGCCGATTTCCATCGGGGGAGGGGGAGCTTCAGGGCGCCTGCTGGGGTCAGGTCACGACCTCCCATCAGATCCGATTCAGGACCCCTCCGGGTAAGAATGGATGGTCTGAGCACATGGACTGAGGCAGGCAGGGCCTGGCTGCAGCCCAGAATGATCCCATGGGCCTCAAGGCGTGGAGTCAGCTGAAAGTTCACTGACCCGTGAGCCCTCTGTCCCTTGAAAGCCCTCTGAAGGGCCTGGGGCTCCTCCTTGAAACAGTGTAAACAGCAGTGCCCTGCCGGGGGCACTGGCGTACCCTAGAGATGGGGTGAACGGTGTCAGTGAGGGCACACGGGGCGATGGCCAAAGAAACAATGGTGTCCAGGCATGTGCGGGGACCTAGGGGGGCAGGTGACCTTTCCATGAATTTCAGGGGGATCTAGCAGCGGGCCAAAAGTTTCAGGGGCTCAGTCCACCCAGGAGCAGAGGGGAGTCTCACTCTCAGGAATGAGACTGGATGTGCAGAGGAAAGGCGACAGCACCTGTCCCAGAAGACAAGGACTTGTCTTTCAAAGGAGGAGGGAGGCAGAGGGCTCAGATGGGTCAGTGAACTTTCAGTTGACAGCACGCCTTGAGGCCCATGGGATGATTGTGGGCTGCAGCGAGGCCCTGCCTGCCTCACTAGGTGTGCTCAGCCCATGCTTTCTCACCCGGAGGGCTCCAGAATCGGATCTGAAGCGGAGTCCTGAGACCCCAGCAGGCGCCCTGAAGCTCCCCCTCCCCCGGTGGAAATCGGCTCAAACCGAAGCAGGTTTGGAGAGAGAAACGATCATGACAGGGATCTCCAGGAAGTGTCTCCCTGATGGACTGGGAAATGATCCTTCTGGAAGACATCCAGCCAGACCAAGAAGCATCTACGCCCCGGAGAAACAGGGGATACACAGCCAGAGGGACGACGGAGCAGAGGCCAGAGCCCAGGCGGGGTACAGCACCGTGCCACCCCCACGGGCTTAAGGGGAGTGGTGCCAAACGGGTGGCTTGTCCAGTGAGGCCAGCGTTCCAGTGACTGGGATTGTGGCCATCTCCCATTCCCGGCTTCCTCTTTCAGCCTGTGTCGTGGTGTGGCTTGTTTTGTCAGAGAAGAGCCCTGAAAAGATCCAAGCCTCTTCTGTGATGTGGGCCTCCTCCTCTCCTGCCGGACAATGAGCTCCCGTGCGGCTTTTGTCCGTGGCTGGACTGTGTTCGTCTTGATCTCAGAAAAGAGGCCGCACGGGATGGCCATGAGATTTCAACGGCTCCGGGAGCAATGCATCTCCTCACGTGGTCGAAGCCTTGGCAATCCCAAAGTGGAACCGCGGGGAAAACGGTTGACAAGCGGACACATGACCCAGGCACAGACGCAGAGGGAGGCTCACCAAAGACAGGCCGACATGCAAGACACCGTTTTCTGGCGCATCGGGCACATTTCTCCAAACACACACACACACACACACACACACACACACACACACACACACACACCCCCAACCGACAGAGAGAGGGCAAGAAACTCACAGAGTGTGAGAGACAGACAGAAGCGAAAATGGGAGACACACAAACACATACACACACCAGCAGTCCTACAGCAGTGACGCAGAAACAAACACCCCCAGGCAGGCGCTGAGGCTACGGGGTTCGGCTCTCGAGCAGAACGACCCTCGGTTGAGAGAGCAGCCCACAGGCCCGCAGGCCGACCCGTCTTCGAGATCCCGGGGGCACGACTTCGGGGAGACTCACCCGAACAGCGTCCGGGCGGGTCTGAGGCTGGGATGCGGCGCTGCTTCCCCCGGACTCCGCCTGTGCTTTCAACATCCTGGGCAGCCCTATGCCACGACTCCTGGCATCCGGAGACGGTCCTGTCGACCCCGTGGAGAGGTCAGGCTGGAGTCTCGGAGCCCCGCCACCCAAGCACTGCCACGGAGGGCTCCTGTTTGCCAGGCCTCAGGGCGTGGTTGCTCTGACAACCGTGGGAACCACTGTGACGCAAGAGCACCCGCTCGCCACTCGCGCATGCGCATTGGCTGGGCCGCCCCGCGCTCCGCTGCCGCCAGTCAGGCTGCGTCCCCTTTAAACGACGGTGGCCGCTGGGCGCCAGGGGCTCTCCTGCTGCAGCCTTGGCAGCGGCTGCATCCGGGGTCCAGTAGGGGGCCGCGTGGGAGAGGCGGCCGCGGGCGGCGTCCCAGGATCAAACCCCAGGAGTCCCGTCTTCGGGACCTCCGCGAGCCGATTTCCATCGGGGGAGGGGGAGCTTCAGGGCGCCTGCTGGGGTCAGGTCACGACCTC
>NW_026089015.1:37500-52280 GCF_024542745.1 Macaca thibetana thibetana | reverse complement strand
CGATGGGGCTCCCAGAAGGGATATTTGGAAGAGTATCACAAGGGGTTGTCCAGTGTCTGTGATACTGAGATTAATATCTGTCTCTCGGCCTTGGAATATTGAGAAGGATGAAACAGGGTGAATGTCCACCCTGTGCCACATTGCGAGTAATATCAGCCTGTCCCCTCCATGGATATTAGGAACAATATCCCAGACTGGGTGTACGCCTCCTGCTGTACGGAGTGCAATATCATCCTCTCCCTCCCAGGATAGTAATTACAATATCACTGGGCGGGAGCACACAGCCTGTGAATTATTATCATCCTCTCCAACTCCGTATACTAGGAACTATATCTCAGAAAAACTGTCCCCTCAGTGCCATATTCGGACTAATAGCAAAGGCTTCTTCCGGGAATATTAGGAGCAATATTACCGCGTAGCTATCCATCCATTGCTATAATTGGAGTCATGTGATACTCTACCCCCCCGTCATATATTAGGATCAGTGTCACGTGGTGAGTGTACACCTGCTGCGATATTAAAACTAAAGTCCTGCTTTCCGACCCTGGTTATTAAGAACAGCATCACAAGGAGGTTTACACTTCCTGTGGAATGAGGAATAATAATATGATTATTAATCATCAATGATCGATTTTAATAATTATCAATGATACTAAAAATTCATAAGATACCATGATTAATTATGGATAATGATTTTCAATACATGATTATGCCTGCTTTCAATTAATTATTAATATTAATGTCATCAAATAATATTATTAGTTCCTAATACTAATCATTATTGTATTCCCAGCATCACTGGGTATTGATTTAAGTCACATTAATTGCTAATATCATAATATTATTATTAATAGTGATATTACTAATAATTATGATTACAAATGGTTAACCTTTTAAACCAGTATTCATTTTTACTCTCTTTATTGTGATCATTAATATCAATAATTATTATTAATATTAATATAATTATTATTAATATTAAGGGGGGGGCGGGGGGGGGGGGGGGGGGGGGGGGGGGGGGGGGGGGGGGGGGGGGGGGGGGGGGGGGGGGGGGGGGGGGGGGGGGGGGGGGGGGGGGGGGGGGGGGGGGGGGGGGGGGGGGGGGGGGGGGGGGGGGGGGGGGGGGGGGGGGGGGGGGGGGGGGGGGGGGGGGGGGGGGGGGGGGGGGGGGGGGGGGGGGGGGGGGGGGGGGGGGGGGGGGGGGGGGGGGGGGGGGGGGGGGGGGGGGGGGGGGGGGGGGGGGGGGGGGGGGGGGGGGGGGGGGGGGGGGGGGGGGGGGGGGGGGGGGGGGGGGGGGGGGGGGGGGGGGGGGGGGGGGGGGGGGGGGGGGGGGGGGGGGGGGGGGGGGGGGGGGGGGGGGGGGGGGGGGGGGGGGGGGGGGGGGGGGGGGGGGGGGGGGGGGGGGGGGGGGGGGGGGGGGGGGGGGGGGGGGGGGGGGGGGGGGGGGGGGGGGGGGGGGGGGGGGGGGGGGGGGGGGGGGGGGGGGGGGGGGGGGGGGGGGGGGGGGGGGGGGGGGGGGGGGGGGGGGGGGGGGGGGGGGGGGGGGGGGGGGGGGGGGGGGGGGGGGGGGGGGGGGGGGGGGGGGGGGGGGGGGGGGGGGGGGGGGGGGGGGGGGGGGGGGGGGGGGGGGGGGGGGGGGGGGGGGGGGGGGGGGGGGGGGGGGGGGGGGGGGGGGGGGGGGGGGGGGGGGGGGGGGGGGGGGGGGGGGGGGGGGGGGGGGGGGGGGGGGGGGGGGGGGGGGGGGGGGGGGGGGGGGGGGGGGGGGGGGGGGGGGGGGGGGGGGGGGGGGGGGGGGGGGGGGGGGGGGGGGGGGGGGGGGGGGGGGGGGGGGGGGGGGGGGGGGGGGGGGGGGGGGGGGGGGGGGGGGGGGGGGGGGGGGGGGGGGGGGGGGGGGGGGGGGGGGGGGGGGGGGGGGGGGGGGGGGGGGGGGGGGGGGGGGGGGGGGGGGGGGGGGGGGGGGGGGGGGGGGGGGGGGGGGGGGGGGGGGGGGGGGGGGGGGGGGGGGGGGGGGGGGGGCGGGGGGGGGGGGGGGGGGGGGGGGGGGGGGGGGGGGGGGGGGGGGGGGGGGGGGGGGGGGGGGGGGGGGGGGGGGGGGGGGGGGGGGGGGGGGGGGGGGGGGGGGGGGGGGGGGGGGGGGGGGGGGGGGGGGGGGGGGGGGGGGGGGGGGGGGGGGGGGGGGGGGGGGGGGGGGGGGGGGGGGGGGGGGGGGGGGGGGGGGGGGGGGGGGGGGGGGGGGGGGGGGGGGGGGGGGGGGGGGGGGGGGGGGGGGGGGGGGGGGGGGGGGGGGGGGGGGGGGGGGGGGGGGGGGGGGGGGGGGGGGGGGGGGGGGGGGGGGGGGGGGGGGGGGGGGGGGGGGGGGGGGGGGGGGGGGGGGGGGGGGGGGGGGGGGGGGGGGGGGGGGGGGGGGGGGGGGGGGGGGGGGGGGGGGGGGGGGGGGGGGGGGGGGGGGGGGGGGGGGGGGGGGGGGGGGGGGGGGGGGGGGGGGGGGGGGGGGGGGGGGGGGGGGGGGGGGGGGGGGGGGGGGGGGGGGGGGGGGGGGGGGGGGGGGGGGGGGGGGGGGGGGGGGGGGGGGGGGGGGGGGGGGGGGGGGGGGGGGGGGGGGGGGGGGGGGGGGGGGGGGGGGGGGGGGGGGGGGGGGGGGGGGGGGGGGGGGGGGGGGGGGGGGGGGGGGGGGGGGGGGGGGGGGGGGGGGGGGGGGGGGGGGGGGGGGGGGGGGGGGGGGGGGGGGGGGGGGGGGGGGGGGGGGGGGGGGGGGGGGGGGGGGGGGGGGGGGGGGGGGGGGGGGGGGGGGGGGGGGGGGGGGGGGGGGGGGGGGGGGGGGGGGGGGGGGGGGGGGGGGGGGGGGGGGGGGGGGGGGGGGGGGGGGGGGGGGGGGGGGGGGGGGGGGGGGGGGGGGGGGGGGGGGGGGGGGGGGGGGGGGGGGGGGGGGGGGGGGGGGGGGGGGGGGGGGGGGGGGGGGGGGGGGGGGGGGGGGGGGGGGGGGGGGGGGGGGGGGGGGGGGGGGGGGGGGGGGGGGGGGGGGGGGGGGGGGGGGGGGGGGGGGGGGGGGGGGGGGGGGGGGGGGGGGGGGGGGGGGGGGGGGGGGGGGGGGGGGGGGGGGGGGGGGGGGGGGGGGGGGGGGGGGGGGGGGGGGGGGGGGGGGGGGGGGGGGGGGGGGGGGGGGGGGGGGGGGGGGGGGGGGGGGGGGGGGGGGGGGGGGGGGGGGGGGGGGGGGGGGGGGGGGGGGGGGGGGGGGGGGGGGGGGGGGGGGGGGGGGGGGGGGGGGGGGGGGGGGGGGGGGGGGGGGGGGGGGGGGGGGGGGGGGGGGGGGGGGGGGGGGGGGGGGGGGGGGGGGGGGGGGGGGGGGGGGGGGGGGGGGGGGGGGGGGGGGGGGGGGGGGGGGGGGGGGGGGGGGGGGGGGGGGGGGGGGGGGGGGGGGGGGGGGGGGGGGGGGGGGGGGGGGGGGGGGGGGGGGGGGGGGGGGGGGGGGGGGGGGGGGGGGGGGGGGGGGGGGGGGGGGGGGGGGGGGGGGGGGGGGGGGGGGGGGGGGGGGGGGGGGGGGGGGGGGGGGGGGGGGGGGGGGGGGGGGGGGGGGGGGGGGGGGGGGGGGGGGGGGGGGGGGGGGGGGGGGGGGGGGGGGGGGGGGGGGGGGGGGGGGGGGGGGGGGGGGGGGGGGGGGGGGGGGGGGGGGGGGGGGGGGGGGGGGGGGGGGGGGGGGGGGGGGGGGGGGGGGGGGGGGGGGGGGGGGGGGGGGGGGGGGGGGGGGGGGGGGGGGGGGGGGGGGGGGGGGGGGGGGGGGGGGGGGGGGGGGGGGGGGGGGGGGGGGGGGGGGGGGGGGGGGGGGGGGGGGGGGGGGGGGGGGGGGGGGGGGGGGGGGGGGGGGGGGGGGGGGGGGGGGGGGGGGGGGGGGGGGGGGGGGGGGGGGGGGGGGGGGGGGGGGGGGGGGGGGGGGGGGGGGGGGGGGGGGGGGGGGGGGGGGGGGGGGGGGGGGGGGGGGGGGGGGGGGGGGGGGGGGGGGGGGGGGGGGGGGGGGGGGGGGGGGGGGGGGGGGGGGGGGGGGGGGGGGGGGGGGGGGGGGGGGGGGGGGGGGGGGGGGGGGGGGGGGGGGGGGGGGGGGGGGGGGGGGGGGGGGGGGGGGGGGGGGGGGGGGGGGGGGGGGGGGGGGGGGGGGGGGGGGGGGGGGGGGGGGGGGGGGGGGGGGGGGGGGGGGGGGGGGGGGGGGGGGGGGGGGGGGGGGGGGGGGGGGGGGGGGGGGGGGGGGGGGGGGGGGGGGGGGGGGGGGGGGGGGGGGGGGGGGGGGGGGGGGGGGGGGGGGGGGGGGGGGGGGGGGGGGGGGGGGGGGGGGGGGGGGGGGGGGGGGGGGGGGGGGGGGGGGGGGGGGGGGGGGGGGGGGGGGGGGGGGGGGGGGGGGGGGGGGGGGGGGGGGGGGGGGGGGGGGGGGGGGGGGGGGGGGGGGGGGGGGGGGGGGGGGGGGGGGGGGGGGGGGGGGGGGGGGGGGGGGGGGGGGGGGGGGGGGGGGGGGGGGGGGGGGGGGGGGGGGGGGGGGGGGGGGGGGGGGGGGGGGGGGGGGGGGGGGGGGGGGGGGGGGGGGGGGGGGGGGGGGGGGGGGGGGGGGGGGGGGGGGGGGGGGGGGGGGGGGGGGGGGGGGGGGGGGGGGGGGGGGGGGGGGGGGGGGGGGGGGGGGGGGGGGGGGGGGGGGGGGGGGGGGGGGGGGGGGGGGGGGGGGGGGGGGGGGGGGGGGGGGGGGGGGGGGGGGGGGGGGGGGGGGGGGGGGGGGGGGGGGGGGGGGGGGGGGGGGGGGGGGGGGGGGGGGGGGGGGGGGGGGGGGGGGGGGGGGGGGGGGGGGGGGGGGGGGGGGGGGGGGGGGGGGGGGGGGGGGGGGGGGGGGGGGGGGGGGGGGGGGGGGGGGGGGGGGGGGGGGGGGGGGGGGGGGGGGGGGGGGGGGGGGGGGGGGGGGGGGGGGGGGGGGGGGGGGGGGGGGGGGGGGGGGGGGGGGGGGGGGGGGGGGGGGGGGGGGGGGGGGGGGGGGGGGGGGGGGGGGGGGGGGGGGGGGGGGGGGGGGGGGGGGGGGGGGGGGGGGGGGGGGGGGGGGGGGGGGGGGGGGGGGGGGGGGGGGGGGGGGGGGGGGGGGGGGGGGGGGGGGGGGGGGGGGGGGGGGGGGGGGGGGGGGGGGGGGGGGGGGGGGGGGGGGGGGGGGGGGGGGGGGGGGGGGGGGGGGGGGGGGGGGGGGGGGGGGGGGGGGGGGGGGGGGGGGGGGGGGGGGGGGGGGGGGGGGGGGGGGGGGGGGGGGGGGGGGGGGGGGGGGGGGGGGGGGGGGGGGGGGGGGGGGGGGGGGGGGGGGGGGGGGGGGGGGGGGGGGGGGGGGGGGGGGGGGGGGGGGGGGGGGGGGGGGGGGGGGGGGGGGGGGGGGGGGGGGGGGGGGGGGGGGGGGGGGGGGGGGGGGGGGGGGGGGGGGGGGGGGGGGGGGGGGGGGGGGGGGGGGGGGGGGGGGGGGGGGGGGGGGGGGGGGGGGGGGGGGGGGGGGGGGGGGGGGGGGGGGGGGGGGGGGGGGGGGGGGGGGGGGGGGGGGGGGGGGGGGGGGGGGGGGGGGGGGGGGGGGGGGGGGGGGGGGGGGGGGGGGGGGGGGGGGGGGGGGGGGGGGGGGGGGGGGGGGGGGGGGGGGGGGGGGGGGGGGGGGGGGGGGGGGGGGGGGGGGGGGGGGGGGGGGGGGGGGGGGGGGGGGGGGGGGGGGGGGGGGGGGGGGGGGGGGGGGGGGGGGGGGGGGGGGGGGGGGGGGGGGGGGGGGGGGGGGGGGGGGGGGGGGGGGGGGGGGGGGGGGGGGGGGGGGGGGGGGGGGGGGGGGGGGGGGGGGGGGGGGGGGGGGGGGGGGGGGGGGGGGGGGGGGGGGGGGGGGGGGGGGGGGGGGGGGGGGGGGGGGGGGGGGGGGGGGGGGGGGGGGGGGGGGGGGGGGGGGGGGGGGGGGGGGGGGGGGGGGGGGGGGGGGGGGGGGGGGGGGGGGGGGGGGGGGGGGGGGGGGGGGGGGGGGGGGGGGGGGGGGGGGGGGGGGGGGGGGGGGGGGGGGGGGGGGGGGGGGGGGGGGGGGGGGGGGGGGGGGGGGGGGGGGGGGGGGGGGGGGGGGGGGGGGGGGGGGGGGGGGGGGGGGGGGGGGGGGGGGGGGGGGGGGGGGGGGGGGGGGGGGGGGGGGGGGGGGGGGGGGGGGGGGGGGGGGGGGGGGGGGGGGGGGGGGGGGGGGGGGGGGGGGGGGGGGGGGGGGGGGGGGGGGGGGGGGGGGGGGGGGGGGGGGGGGGGGGGGGGGGGGGGGGGGGGGGGGGGGGGGGGGGGGGGGGGGGGGGGGGGGGGGGGGGGGGGGGGGGGGGGGGGGGGGGGGGGGGGGGGGGGGGGGGGGGGGGGGGGGGGGGGGGGGGGGGGGGGGGGGGGGGGGGGGGGGGGGGGGGGGGGGGGGGGGGGGGGGGGGGGGGGGGGGGGGGGGGGGGGGGGGGGGGGGGGGGGGGGGGGGGGGGGGGGGGGGGGGGGGGGGGGGGGGGGGGGGGGGGGGGGGGGGGGGGGGGGGGGGGGGGGGGGGGGGGGGGGGGGGGGGGGGGGGGGGGGGGGGGGGGGGGGGGGGGGGGGGGGGGGGGGGGGGGGGGGGGGGGGGGGGGGGGGGGGGGGGGGGGGGGGGGGGGGGGGGGGGGGGGGGGGGGGGGGGGGGGGGGGGGGGGGGGGGGGGGGGGGGGGGGGGGGGGGGGGGGGGGGGGGGGGGGGGGGGGGGGGGGGGGGGGGGGGGGGGGGGGGGGGGGGGGGGGGGGGGGGGGGGGGGGGGGGGGGGGGGGGGGGGGGGGGGGGGGGGGGGGGGGGGGGGGGGGGGGGGGGGGGGGGGGGGGGGGGGGGGGGGGGGGGGGGGGGGGGGGGGGGGGGGGGGGGGGGGGGGGGGGGGGGGGGGGGGGGGGGGGGGGGGGGGGGGGGGGGGGGGGGGGGGGGGGGGGGGGGGGGGGGGGGGGGGGGGGGGGGGGGGGGGGGGGGGGGGGGGGGGGGGGGGGGGGGGGGGGGGGGGGGGGGGGGGGGGGGGGGGGGGGGGGGGGGGGGGGGGGGGGGGGGGGGGGGGGGGGGGGGGGGGGGGGGGGGGGGGGGGGGGGGGGGGGGGGGGGGGGGGGGGGGGGGGGGGGGGGGGGGGGGGGGGGGGGGGGGGGGGGGGGGGGGGGGGGGGGGGGGGGGGGGGGGGGGGGGGGGGGGGGGGGGGGGGGGGGGGGGGGGGGGGGGGGGGGGGGGGGGGGGGGGGGGGGGGGGGGGGGGGGGGGGGGGGGGGGGGGGGGGGGGGGGGGGGGGGGGGGGGGGGGGGGGGGGGGGGGGGGGGGGGGGGGGGGGGGGGGGGGGGGGGGGGGGGGGGGGGGGGGGGGGGGGGGGGGGGGGGGGGGGGGGGGGGGGGGGGGGGGGGGGGGGGGGGGGGGGGGGGGGGGGGGGGGGGGGGGGGGGGGGGGGGGGGGGGGGGGGGGGGGGGGGGGGGGGGGGGGGGGGGGGGGGGGGGGGGGGGGGGGGGGGGGGGGGGGGGGGGGGGGGGGGGGGGGGGGGGGGGGGGGGGGGGGGGGGGGGGGGGGGGGGGGGGGGGGGGGGGGGGGGGGGGGGGGGGGGGGGGGGGGGGGGGGGGGGGGGGGGGGGGGGGGGGGGGGGGGGGGGGGGGGGGGGGGGGGGGGGGGGGGGGGGGGGGGGGGGGGGGGGGGGGGGGGGGGGGGGGGGGGGGGGGGGGGGGGGGGGGGGGGGGGGGGGGGGGGGGGGGGGGGGGGGGGGGGGGGGGGGGGGGGGGGGGGGGGGGGGGGGGGGGGGGGGGGGGGGGGGGGGGGGGGGGGGGGGGGGGGGGGGGGGGGGGGGGGGGGGGGGGGGGGGGGGGGGGGGGGGGGGGGGGGGGGGGGGGGGGGGGGGGGGGGGGGGGGGGGGGGGGGGGGGGGGGGGGGGGGGGGGGGGGGGGGGGGGGGGGGGGGGGGGGGGGGGGGGGGGGGGGGGGGGGGGGGGGGGGGGGGGGGGGGGGGGGGGGGGGGGGGGGGGGGGGGGGGGGGGGGGGGGGGGGGGGGGGGGGGGGGGGGGGGGGGGGGGGGGGGGGGGGGGGGGGGGGGGGGGGGGGGGGGGGGGGGGGGGGGGGGGGGGGGGGGGGGGGGGGGGGGGGGGGGGGGGGGGGGGGGGGGGGGGGGGGGGGGGGGGGGGGGGGGGGGGGGGGGGGGGGGGGGGGGGGGGGGGGGGGGGGGGGGGGGGGGGGGGGGGGGGGGGGGGGGGGGGGGGGGGGGGGGGGGGGGGGGGGGGGGGGGGGGGGGGGGGGGGGGGGGGGGGGGGGGGGGGGGGGGGGGGGGGGGGGGGGGGGGGGGGGGGGGGGGGGGGGGGGGGGGGGGGGGGGGGGGGGGGGGGGGGGGGGGGGGGGGGGGGGGGGGGGGGGGGGGGGGGGGGGGGGGGGGGGGGGGGGGGGGGGGGGGGGGGGGGGGGGGGGGGGGGGGGGGGGGGGGGGGGGGGGGGGGGGGGGGGGGGGGGGGGGGGGGGGGGGGGGGGGGGGGGGGGGGGGGGGGGGGGGGGGGGGGGGGGGGGGGGGGGGGGGGGGGGGGGGGGGGGGGGGGGGGGGGGGGGGGGGGGGGGGGGGGGGGGGGGGGGGGGGGGGGGGGGGGGGGGGGGGGGGGGGGGGGGGGGGGGGGGGGGGGGGGGGGGGGGGGGGGGGGGGGGGGGGGGGGGGGGGGGGGGGGGGGGGGGGGGGGGGGGGGGGGGGGGGGGGGGGGGGGGGGGGGGGGGGGGGGGGGGGGGGGGGGGGGGGGGGGGGGGGGGGGGGGGGGGGGGGGGGGGGGGGGGGGGGGGGGGGGGGGGGGGGGGGGGGGGGGGGGGGGGGGGGGGGGGGGGGGGGGGGGGGGGGGGGGGGGGGGGGGGGGGGGGGGGGGGGGGGGGGGGGGGGGGGGGGGGGGGGGGGGGGGGGGGGGGGGGGGGGGGGGGGGGGGGGGGGGGGGGGGGGGGGGGGGGGGGGGGGGGGGGGGGGGGGGGGGGGGGGGGGGGGGGGGGGGGGGGGGGGGGGGGGGGGGGGGGGGGGGGGGGGGGGGGGGGGGGGGGGGGGGGGGGGGGGGGGGGGGGGGGGGGGGGGGGGGGGGGGGGGGGGGGGGGGGGGGGGGGGGGGGGGGGGGGGGGGGGGGGGGGGGGGGGGGGGGGGGGGGGGGGGGGGGGGGGGGGGGGGGGGGGGGGGGGGGGGGGGGGGGGGGGGGGGGGGGGGGGGGGGGGGGGGGGGGGGGGGGGGGGGGGGGGGGGGGGGGGGGGGGGGGGGGGGGGGGGGGGGGGGGGGGGGGGGGGGGGGGGGGGGGGGGGGGGGGGGGGGGGGGGGGGGGGGGGGGGGGGGGGGGGGGGGGGGGGGGGGGGGGGGGGGGGGGGGGGGGGGGGGGGGGGGGGGGGGGGGGGGGGGGGGGGGGGGGGGGGGGGGGGGGGGGGGGGGGGGGGGGGGGGGGGGGGGGGGGGGGGGGGGGGGGGGGGGGGGGGGGGGGGGGGGGGGGGGGGGGGGGGGGGGGGGGGGGGGGGGGGGGGGGGGGGGGGGGGGGGGGGGGGGGGGGGGGGGGGGGGGGGGGGGGGGGGGGGGGGGGGGGGGGGGGGGGGGGGGGGGGGGGGGGGGGGGGGGGGGGGGGGGGGGGGGGGGGGGGGGGGGGGGGGGGGGGGGGGGGGGGGGGGGGGGGGGGGGGGGGGGGGGGGGGGGGGGGGGGGGGGGGGGGGGGGGGGGGGGGGGGGGGGGGGGGGGGGGGGGGGGGGGGGGGGGGGGGGGGGGGGGGGGGGGGGGGGGGGGGGGGGGGGGGGGGGGGGGGGGGGGGGGGGGGGGGGGGGGGGGGGGGGGGGGGGGGGGGGGGGGGGGGGGGGGGGGGGGGGGGGGGGGGGGGGGGGGGGGGGGGGGGGGGGGGGGGGGGGGGGGGGGGGGGGGGGGGGGGGGGGGGGGGGGGGGGGGGGGGGGGGGGGGGGGGGGGGGGGGGGGGGGGGGGGGGGGGGGGGGGGGGGGGGGGGGGGGGGGGGGGGGGGGGGGGGGGGGGGGGGGGGGGGGGGGGGGGGGGGGGGGGGGGGGGGGGGGGGGGGGGGGGGGGGGGGGGGGGGGGGGGGGGGGGGGGGGGGGGGGGGGGGGGGGGGGGGGGGGGGGGGGGGGGGGGGGGGGGGGGGGGGGGGGGGGGGGGGGGGGGGGGGGGGGGGGGGGGGGGGGGGGGGGGGGGGGGGGGGGGGGGGGGGGGGGGGGGGGGGGGGGGGGGGGGGGGGGGGGGGGGGGGGGGGGGGGGGGGGGGGGGGGGGGGGGGGGGGGGGGGGGGGGGGGGGGGGGGGGGGGGGGGGGGGGGGGGGGGGGGGGGGGGGGGGGGGGGGGGGGGGGGGGGGGGGGGGGGGGGGGGGGGGGGGGGGGGGGGGGGGGGGGGGGGGGGGGGGGGGGGGGGGGGGGGGGGGGGGGGGGGGGGGGGGGGGGGGGGGGGGGGGGGGGGGGGGGGGGGGGGGGGGGGGGGGGGGGGGGGGGGGGGGGGGGGGGGGGGGGGGGGGGGGGGGGGGGGGGGGGGGGGGGGGGGGGGGGGGGGGGGGGGGGGGGGGGGGGGGGGGGGGGGGGGGGGGGGGGGGGGGGGGGGGGGGGGGGGGGGGGGGGGGGGGGGGGGGGGGGGGGGGGGGGGGGGGGGGGGGGGGGGGGGGGGGGGGGGGGGGGGGGGGGGGGGGGGGGGGGGGGGGGGGGGGGGGGGGGGGGGGGGGGGGGGGGGGGGGGGGGGGGGGGGGGGGGGGGGGGGGGGGGGGGGGGGGGGGGGGGGGGGGGGGGGGGGGGGGGGGGGGGGGGGGGGGGGGGGGGGGGGGGGGGGGGGGGGGGGGGGGGGGGGGGGGGGGGGGGGGGGGGGGGGGGGGGGGGGGGGGGGGGGGGGGGGGGGGGGGGGGGGGGGGGGGGGGGGGGGGGGGGGGGGGGGGGGGGGGGGGGGGGGGGGGGGGGGGGGGGGGGGGGGGGGGGGGGGGGGGGGGGGGGGGGGGGGGGGGGGGGGGGGGGGGGGGGGGGGGGGGGGGGGGGGGGGGGGGGGGGGGGGGGGGGGGGGGGGGGGGGGGGGGGGGGGGGGGGGGGGGGGGGGGGGGGGGGGGGGGGGGGGGGGGGGGGGGGGGGGGGGGGGGGGGGGGGGGGGGGGGGGGGGGGGGGGGGGGGGGGGGGGGGGGGGGGGGGGGGGGGGGGGGGGGGGGGGGGGGGGGGGGGGGGGGGGGGGGGGGGGGGGGGGGGGGGGGGGGGGGGGGGGGGGGGGGGGGGGGGGGGGGGGGGGGGGGGGGGGGGGGGGGGGGGGGGGGGGGGGGGGGGGGGGGGGGGGGGGGGGGGGGGGGGGGGGGGGGGGGGGGGGGGGGGGGGGGGGGGGGGGGGGGGGGGGGGGGGGGGGGGGGGGGGGGGGGGGGGGGGGGGGGGGGGGGGGGGGGGGGGGGGGGGGGGGGGGGGGGGGGGGGGGGGGGGGGGGGGGGGGGGGGGGGGGGGGGGGGGGGGGGGGGGGGGGGGGGGGGGGGGGGGGGGGGGGGGGGGGGGGGGGGGGGGGGGGGGGGGGGGGGGGGGGGGGGGGGGGGGGGGGGGGGGGGGGGGGGGGGGGGGGGGGGGGGGGGGGGGGGGGGGGGGGGGGGGGGGGGGGGGGGGGGGGGGGGGGGGGGGGGGGGGGGGGGGGGGGGGGGGGGGGGGGGGGGGGGGGGGGGGGGGGGGGGGGGGGGGGGGGGGGGGGGGGGGGGGGGGGGGGGGGGGGGGGGGGGGGGGGGGGGGGGGGGGGGGGGGGGGGGGGGGGGGGGGGGGGGGGGGGGGGGGGGGGGGGGGGGGGGGGGGGGGGGGGGGGGGGGGGGGGGGGGGGGGGGGGGGGGGGGGGGGGGGGGGGGGGGGGGGGGGGGGGGGGGGGGGGGGGTGGGGGGGGGGGGGGGGGGGGGGGGGGGGGGGGGGGGGGGGGGGGGGGGGGGGGGGGGGGGGGGGGGGGGGGGGGGGGGGGGGGGGGGGGGGGGGGGGGGGGGGGGGGGGGGGGGGGGGGGGGGGGGGGGGGGGGGGGGGGGGGGGGGGGGGGGGGGGGGGGGGGGGGGGGGGGGGGGGGGGGGGGGGGGGGGGGGGGGGGGGGGGGGGGGGGGGGGGGGGGGGGGGGGGGGGGGGGGGGGGGGGGGGGGGGGGGGGGGGGGGGGGGGGGGGGGGGGGGGGGGGGGGGGGGGGGGGGGGGGGGGGGGGGGGGGGGGGGGGGGGGGGGGGGGGGGGGGGGGGGGGGGGGGGGGGGGGGGGGGGGGGGGGGGGGGGGGGGGGGGGGGGGGGGGGGGGGGGGGGGGGGGGGGGGGGGGGGGGGGGGGGGGGGGGGGGGGGGGGGGGGGGGGGGGGGGGGGGGGGGGGGGGGGGGGGGGGGGGGGGGGGGGGGGGGGGGGGGGGGGGGGGGGGGGGGGGGGGGGGGGGGGGGGGGGGGGGGGGGGGGGGGGGGGGGGGGGGGGGGGGGGGGGGGGGGGGGGGGGGGGGGGGGGGGGGGGGGGGGGGGGGGGGGGGGGGGGGGGGGGGGGGGGGGGGGGGGGGGGGGGGGGGGGGGGGGGGGGGGGGGGGGGGGGGGGGGGGGGGGGGGGGGGGGGGGGGGGGGGGGGGGGGGGGGGGGGGGGGGGGGGGGGGGGGGGGGGGGGGGGGGGGGGGGGGGGGGGGGGGGGGGGGGGGGGGGGGGGGGGGGGGGGGGGGGGGGGGGGGGGGGGGGGGGGGGGGGGGGGGGGGGGGGGGGGGGGGGGGGGGGGGGGGGGGGGGGGGGGGGGGGGGGGGGGGGGGGGGGGGGGGGGGGGGGGGGGGGGGGGGGGGGGGGGGGGGGGGGGGGGGGGGGGGGAGGGGGGGGGGGGGGGGGGGGGGGGGGGGGGGGGGGGGGGGGGGGGGGGGGGGGGGGGGGGGGGGGGGGGGGGGGGGGGGGGGGGGGGGGGGGGGGGGGGGGGGGGGGGGGGGGGGGGGGGGGGGGGGGGGGGGGGGGGGGGGGGGGGGGGGGGGGGGGGGGGGGGGGGGGGGGGGGGGGGGGGGGGGGGGGGGGGGGGGGGGGGGGGGGGGGGGGGGGGGGGGGGGGGGGGGGGGGGGGGGGGGGGGGGGGGGGGGGGGGGGGGGGGGGGGGGGGGGGGGGGGGGGGGGGGGGGGGGGGGGGGGGGGGGGGGGGGGGGGGGGGGGGGGGGGGGGGGGGGGGGGGGGGGGGGGGGGGGGGGGGGGGGGGGGGGGGGGGGGGGGGGGGGGGGGGGGGGGGGGGGGGGGGGGGGGGGGGGGGGGGGGGGGGGGGGGGGGGGGGGGGGGGGGGGGGGGGGGGGGGGGGGGGGGGGGGGGGGGGGGGGGGGGGGGGGGGGGGGGGGGGGGGGGGGGGGGGGGGGGGGGGGGGGGGGGGGGGGGGGGGGGGGGGGGGGGGGGGGGGGGGGGGGGGGGGGGGGGGGGGGGGGGGGGGGGGGGGGGGGGGGGGGGGGGGGGGGGGGGGGGGGGGGGGGGGGGGGGGGGGGGGGGGGGGGGGGGGGGGGGGGGGGGGGGGGGGGGGGGGGGGGGGGGGGGGGGGGGGGGGGGGGGGGGGGGGGGGGGGGGGGGGGGGGGGGGGGGGGGGGGGGGGGGGGGGGGGGGGGGGGGGGGGGGGGGGGGGGGGGGGGGGGGGGGGGGGGGGGGGGGGGGGGGGGGGGGGGGGGGGGGGGGGGGGGGGGGGGGGGGGGGGGGGGGGGGGGGGGGGGGGGGGGGGGGGGGGGGGGGGGGGGGGGGGGGGGGGGGGGGGGGGGGGGGGGGGGGGGGGGGGGGGGGGGGGGGGGGGGGGGGGGGGGGGGGGGGGGGGGGGGGGGGGGGGGGGGGGGGGGGGGGGGGGGGGGGGGGGGGGGGGGGGGGGGGGGGGGGGGGGGGGGGGGGGGGGGGGGGGGGGGGGGGGGGGGGGGGGGGGGGGGGGGGGGGGGGGGGGGGGGGGGGGGGGGGGGGGGGGGGGGGGGGGGGGGGGGGGGGGGGGGGGGGGGGGGGGGGGGGGGGGGGGGGGGGGGGGGGGGGGGGGGGGGGGGGGGGGGGGGGGGGGGGGGGGGGGGGGGGGGGGGGGGGGGGGGGGGGGGGGGGGGGGGGGGGGGGGGGGGGGGGGGGGGGGGGGGGGGGGGGGGGGGGGGGGGGGGGGGGGGGGGGGGGGGGGGGGGGGGGGGGGGGGGGGGGGGGGGGGGGGGGGGGGGGGGGGGGGGGGGGGGGGGGGGGGGGGGGGGGGGGGGGGGGGGGGGGGGGGGGGGGGGGGGGGGGGGGGGGGGGGGGGGGGGGGGGGGGGGGGGGGGGGGGGGGGGGGGGGGGGGGGGGGGGGGGGGGGGGGGGGGGGGGGGGGGGGGGGGGGGGGGGGGGGGGGGGGGGGGGGGGGGGGGGGGGGGGGGGGGGGGGGGGGGGGGGGGGGGGGGGGGGGGGGGGGGGGGGGGGGGGGGGGGGGGGGGGGGGGGGGGGGGGGGGGGGGGGGGGGGGGGGGGGGGGGGGGGGGGGGGGGGGGGGGGGGGGGGGGGGGGGGGGGGGGGGGGGGGGGGGGGGGGGGGGGGGGGGGGGGGGGGGGGGGGGGGGGGGGGGGGGGGGGGGGGGGGGGGGGGGGGGGGGGGGGGGGGGGGGGGGGGGGGGGGGGGGGGGGGGGGGGGGGGGGGGGGGGGGGGGGGGGGGGGGGGGGGGGGGGGGGGGGGGGGGGGGGGGGGGGGGGGGGGGGGGGGGGGGGGGGGGGGGGGGGGGGGGGGGGGGGGGGGGGGGGGGGGGGGGGGGGGGGGGGGGGCCGGGGGGGGGGGGGGGGGGGGGGGGGGGGGGGGGGGGGGGGGGGGGGGGGGGGGGGGGGGGGGGGGGGGGGGGGGGGGGGGGGGGGGGGGGGGGGGGGGGGGGGGGGGGGGGGGGGGGGGGG
>NW_026089015.1:27500-32500 GCF_024542745.1 Macaca thibetana thibetana | reverse complement strand
GGGGGGGGGGGGGGGGGGGGGGGGGGGGGGGGGGGGGGGGGGGGATGGGGGGGGGGGGGGGGGGGGGGGGGGGGGGGGGGGGGGGGGGGGGGGGGGGGGGGGGGGGGGGGGGGGGGGGGGGGGGGGGGGGGGGGGGGGGGGGGGGGGGGGGGGGGGGGGGGGGGGGGGGGGGGGGGGGGGGGGGGGGGGGGGGGGGGGGGGGGGGGGGGGGGGGGGGGGGGGGGGGGGGGGGGGGGGGGGGGGGGGGGGGGGGGGGGGGGGGGGGGGGGGGGGGGGGGGGGGGGGGGGGGGGGGGGGGGGGGGGGGGGGGGGGGGGGGGGGGGGGGGGGGGGGGGGGGGGGGGGGGGGGGGGGGGGGGGGGGGGGGGGGGGGGGGGGGGGGGGGGGGGGGGGGGGGGGGGGGGGGGGGGGGGGGGGGGGGGGGGGGGGGGGGGGGGGGGGGGGGGGGGGGGGGGGGGGGGGGGGGGGGGGGGGGGGGGGGGGGGGGGGGGGGGGGGGGGGGGGGGGGGGGGGGGGGGGGGGGGGGGGGGGGGGGGGGGGGGGGGGGGGGGGGGGGGGGGGGGGGGGGGGGGGGGGGGGGGGGGGGGGGGGGGGGGGGGGGGGGGGGGGGGGGGGGGGGGGGGGGGGGGGGGGGGGGGGGGGGGGGGGGGGGGGGGGGGGGGGGGGGGGGGGGGGGGGGGGGGGGGGGGGGGGGGGGGGGGGGGGGGGGGGGGGGGGGGGGGGGGGGGGGGGGGGGGGGGGGGGGGGGGGGGGGGGGGGGGGGGGGGGGGGGGGGGGGGGGGGGGGGGGGGGGGGGGGGGGGGGGGGGGGGGGGGGGGGGGGGGGGGGGGGGGGGGGGGGGGGGGGGGGGGGGGGGGGGGGGGGGGGGGGGGGGGGGGGGGGGGGGGGGGGGGGGGGGGGGGGGGGGGGGGGGGGGGGGGGGGGGGGGGGGGGGGGGGGGGGGGGGGGGGGGGGGGGGGGGGGGGGGGGGGGGGGGGGGGGGGGGGGGGGGGGGGGGGGGGGGGGGGGGGGGGGGGGGGGGGGGGGGGGGGGGGGGGGGGGGGGGGGGGGGGGGGGGGGGGGGGGGGGGGGGGGGGGGGGGGGGGGGGGGGGGGGGGGGGGGGGGGGGGGGGGGGGGGGGGGGGGGGGGGGGGGGGGGGGGGGGGGGGGGGGGGGGGGGGGGGGGGGGGGGGGGGGGGGGGGGGGGGGGGGGGGGGGGGGGGGGGGGGGGGGGGGGGGGGGGGGGGGGGGGGGGGGGGGGGGGGGGGGGGGGGGGGGGGGGGGGGGGGGGGGGGGGGGGGGGGGGGGGGGGGGGGGGGGGGGGGGGGGGGGGGGGGGGGGGGGGGGGGGGGGGGGGGGGGGGGGGGGGGGGGGGGGGGGGGGGGGGGGGGGGGGGGGGGGGGGGGGGGGGGGGGGGGGGGGGGGGGGGGGGGGGGGGGGGGGGGGGGGGGGGGGGGGGGGGGGGGGGGGGGGGGGGGGGGGGGGGGGGGGGGGGGGGGGGGGGGGGGGGGGGGGGGGGGGGGGGGGGGGGGGGGGGGGGGGGGGGGGGGGGGGGGGGGGGGGGGGGGGGGGGGGGGGGGGGGGGGGGGGGGGGGGGGGGGGGGGGGGGGGGGGGGGGGGGGGGGGGGGGGGGGGGGGGGGGGGGGGGGGGGGGGGGGGGGGGGGGGGGGGGGGGGGGGGGGGGGGGGGGGGGGGGGGGGGGGGGGGGGGGGGGGGGGGGGGGGGGGGGGGGGGGGGGGGGGGGGGGGGGGGGGGGGGGGGGGGGGGGGGGGGGGGGGGGGGGGGGGGGGGGGGGGGGGGGGGGGGGGGGGGGGGGGGGGGGGGGGGGGGGGGGGGGGGGGGGGGGGGGGGGGGGGGGGGGGGGGGGGGGGGGGGGGGGGGGGGGGGGGGGGGGGGGGGGGGGGGGGGGGGGGGGGGGGGGGGGGGGGGGGGGGGGGGGGGGGGGGGGGGGGGGGGGGGGGGGGGGGGGGGGGGGGGGGGGGGGGGGGGGGGGGGGGGGGGGGGGGGGGGGGGGGGGGGGGGGGGGGGGGGGGGGGGGGGGGGGGGGGGGGGGGGGGGGGGGGGGGGGGGGGGGGGGGGGGGGGGGGGGGGGGGGGGGGGGGGGGGGGGGGGGGGGGGGGGGGGGGGGGGGGGGGGGGGGGGGGGGGGGGGGGGGGGGGGGGGGGGGGGGGGGGGGGGGGGGGGGGGGGGGGGGGGGGGGGGGGGGGGGGGGGGGGGGGGGGGGGGGGGGGGGGGGGGGGGGGGGGGGGGGGGGGGGGGGGGGGGGGGGGGGGGGGGGGGGGGGGGGGGGGGGGGGGGGGGGGGGGGGGGGGGGGGGGGGGGGGGGGGGGGGGGGGGGGGGGGGGGGGGGGGGGGGGGGGGGGGGGGGGGGGGGGGGGGGGGGGGGGGGGGGGGGGGGGGGGGGGGGGGGGGGGGGGGGGGGGGGGGGGGGGGGGGGGGGGGGGGGGGGGGGGGGGGGGGGGGGGGGGGGGGGGGGGGGGGGGGGGGGGGGGGGGGGGGGGGGGGGGGGGGGGGGGGGGGGGGGGGGGGGGGGGGGGGGGGGGGGGGGGGGGGGGGGGGGGGGGGGGGGGGGGGGGGGGGGGGGGGGGGGGGGGGGGGGGGGGGGGGGGGGGGGGGGGGGGGGGGGGGGGGGGGGGGGGGGGGGGGGGGGGGGGGGGGGGGGGGGGGGGGGGGGGGGGGGGGGGGGGGGGGGGGGGGGGGGGGGGGGGGGGGGGGGGGGGGGGGGGGGGGGGGGGGGGGGGGGGGGGGGGGGGGGGGGGGGGGGGGGGGGGGGGGGGGGGGGGGGGGGGGGGGGGGGGGGGGGGGGGGGGGGGGGGGGGGGGGGGGGGGGGGGGGGGGGGGGGGGGGGGGGGGGGGGGGGGGGGGGGGGGGGGGGGGGGGGGGGGGGGGGGGGGGGGGGGGGGGGGGGGGGGGGGGGGGGGGGGGGGGGGGGGGGGGGGGGGGGGGGGGGGGGGGGGGGGGGGGGGGGGGGGGGGGGGGGGGGGGGGGGGGGGGGGGGGGGGGGGGGGGGGGGGGGGGGGGGGGGGGGGGGGGGGGGGGGGGGGGGGGGGGGGGGGGGGGGGGGGGGGGGGGGGGGGGGGGGGGGGGGGGGGGGGGGGGGGGGGGGGGGGGGGGGGGGGGGGGGGGGGGGGGGGGGGGGGGGGGGGGGGGGGGGGGGGGGGGGGGGGGGGGGGGGGGGGGGGGGGGGGGGGGGGGGGGGGGGGGGGGGGGGGGGGGGGGGGGGGGGGGGGGGGGGGGGGGGGGGGGGGGGGGGGGGGGGGGGGGGGGGGGGGGGGGGGGGGGGGGGGGGGGGGGGGGGGGGGGGGGGGGGGGGGGGGGGGGGGGGGGGGGGGGGGGGGGGGGGGGGGGGGGGGGGGGGGGGGGGGGGGGGGGGGGGGGGGGGGGGGGGGGGGGGGGGGGGGGGGGGGGGGGGGGGGGGGGGGGGGGGGGGGGGGGGGGGGGGGGGGGGGGGGGGGGGGGGGGGGGGGGGGGGGGGGGGGGGGGGGGGGGGGGGGGGGGGGGGGGGGGGGGGGGGGGGGGGGGGGGGGGGGGGGGGGGGGGGGGGGGGGGGGGGGGGGGGGGGGGGGGGGGGGGGGGGGGGGGGGGGGGGGGGGGGGGGGGGGGGGGGGGGGGGGGGGGGGGGGGGGGGGGGGGGGGGGGGGGGGGGGGGGGGGGGGGGGGGGGGGGGGGGGGGGGGGGGGGGGGGGGGGGGGGGGGGGGGGGGGGGGGGGGGGGGGGGGGGGGGGGGGGGGGGGGGGGGGGGGGGGGGGGGGGGGGGGGGGGGGGGGGGGGGGGGGGGGGGGGGGGGGGGGGGGGGGGGGGGGGGGGGGGGGGGGGGGGGGGGGGGGGGGGGGGGGGGGGGGGGGGGGGGGGGGGGGGGGGGGGGGGGGGGGGGGGGGGGGGGGGGGGGGGGGGGGGGGGGGGGGGGGGGGGGGGGGGGGGGGGGGGGGGGGGGGGGGGGGGGGGGGGGGGGGGGGGGGGGGGGGGGGGGGGGGGGGGGGGGGGGGGGGGGGGGGGGGGGGGGGGGGGGGGGGGGGGGGGGGGGGGGGGGGGGGGGGGGGGGGGGGGGGGGGGGGGGGGGGGGGGGGGGGGGGGGGGGGGGGGGGGGGGGGGGGGGGGGGGGGGGGGGGGGGGGGGGGGGGGGGGGGGGGGGGGGGGGGGGGGGGGGGGGGGGGGGGGGGGGGGGGGGGGGGGGGGGGGGGGGGGGGGGGGGGGGGGGGGGGGGGGGGGGGGGGGGGGGGGGGGGGGGGGGGGGGGGGGGGGGGGGGGGGGGGGGGGGGGGGGGGGGGGGGGGGGGGGGGGGGGGGGGGGGGGGGGGGGGGGGGGGGGGGGGGGGGGGGGGGGGGGGGGGGGGGGGGGGGGGGGGGGGGGGGGGGGGGGGGGGGGGGGGGGGGGGGGGGGGGGGGGGGGGGGGGGGGGGGGGGGGGGGGGGGGGGGGGGGGGGGGGGGGGGGGGGGGGGGGGGGGGGGGGGGGGGGGGGGGGGGGGGGGGGGGGGGGGGGGGGGGGGGGGGGGGGGGGGGGGGGGGGGGGGGGGGGGGGGGGGGGGGGGGGGGGGGGGGGGGGGGGGGGGGGGGGGGGGGGGGGGGGGGGGGGGGGGGGGGGGGGGGGGGGGGGGGGGGGGGGGGGGGGGGGGGGGGGGGGGGGGGGGGGGGGGGGGGGGGGGGGGGGGGGGGGGGGGGGGGGGGGGGGGGGGGGGGGGGGGGGGGGGGGGGGGGGGGGGGGGGGGGGGGGGGGGGGGGGGGGGGGGGGGGGGGGGGGGGGGGGGGGGGGGGGGGGGGGGGGGGGGGGGGGGGGGGGGGGGGGGGGGGGGGGGGGGGGGGGGGGGGGGGGGGGGGGGGGGGGGGGGGGGGGGGGGGGGGGGGGGGGGGGGGGGGGGGGGGGGGGGGGGGGGGGGGGGGGGGGGGGGGGGGGGGGGGGGGGGGGGGGGGGGGGGGGGGGGGGGGGGGGGGGGGGGGGGGGGGGGGGGGGGGGGGGGGGGGGGGGGGGGGGGGGGGGGGGGGGGGGGGGGGGGGGGGGGGGGGGGGGGGGGGGGGGGGGGGGGG
>NW_026089015.1:0-10000 GCF_024542745.1 Macaca thibetana thibetana | reverse complement strand
GGGGCGGGGGGAGGGGGAGCCGATCGCGGGGGGGGCCTGCACCCCCGGCGATGGGGGGGCCCAGAAGCCAGGGGGGCGGGGGGGGGGGGGGGGGGCTGGGAGCCCGATCGCGGGGGGGGGGGCCTGGGGCGATGGGGCTCCCAGAAGCCAGGGGGGGGGGGGGGGGGGGGGCTGGGGCCCGGGCGGGGGGGGGCCTGCACCCCCCGGCGATGGGGGGGGGGGGGCCAGGGGGGGGGGGGGGGGGGGGGGGGGGGGGGGGGCGGGGGGGGGGGGGATGGGGCTCCCAGGGCCAGGGGGGGGGGGGGGGGGGGGCGGGGGGGGGGGGGGGGGGGGGGGGGGGGGGGGGGGGGGGGGGGGGGGGGGCCAGGGGGGGGGGGGGGGGGGGGGCTGGGGCCCGATCGGGGGGGGGGGCGATGGGGGGGGGGGCCAGGGGGGGGGGGGGGGGGGGGGGGGGGGGCCCGATCGGGGGGGGGCCTGCACCCCCGGGGGGGGGGGGGGGCCGGGGGGGGGCGGGGTGGGGGGGGGCTGGGGGGGCGGGCGGGGGGGGGGGGGGGCGGGGGGGGGGCTGCACCCCCGGCGATGGGGCTCCCAGAAGCCAGGGGGGGGGGCCGGGGGGGGGGGGGGGGGGCCCGATCGCGGGGGGGGGCACCCCCGGCGGGGGGGGCCCCAGAAGCCAGGGGGGGGGGGCCGGGGGGGGGGGGGGGGCCCGGGGGGGGGGGGGGGGGCGATGGGGGGGGAAGCCAGGGGGGGGGGGGGGGGGGGGGGGGGGGGGGGGGATCGGGGGGGGGGGGGGGGGGGGGCCTGCACCCCCGGGGGGGCGGGGGGGCCAGGGGGGGGGCGGGGGGGGGGGGGGGGGGGGGGGGGGGCCCGATCGCGGGGGGGGCCTGCACCCCCGGCGGGGGGGGGCCAGAAGCCAGGGGGGGGGGGGGGGGGGGGGGCGGCTGGGGGCCCGATCGGGGGGGGGGCCTGGGGGGCCCGATCCCCCGGCGGGGGGGGGGGCCCAGGGGGGGGGGGGGGGGGGGGGGGGGCCTGGGGGGGGGGCGGCCAGGGGGGGGGGGGGGGGGCGGCTGGGGCCCGATCGCGGGGGGTGCCGCACCCCCGGCGATGGGGCTCCCAGAAGCCAGGGGGGGGGCCGGGGGGGGGGCGGGGGGGGCCCGATCGCGGGGGGGGGGGGCCTGCACCCCCGGCGGGGGGGGCTCCCAGAAGCCAGGGGGGGGGGGGGGGGGGGGGGGGGGCCGGGGGCCCGATCGGGGGGGGCCTGGGCCTGGGGCCCCCAGGGGGGGGGGGGGGGGGGGGCCCGGGGGGGGTGCCTGCACCCCCGGCGATGGGGCTCCCAGCCAGGGGGGGGGGGGGGGGGGCCCGATCGCGGGGGGGGGGGGGGGCCCCCCCCGATGGGGCTCCCAGGGGGGGGGGGGGGGGGGGGGGCGGGGCGGGGGGGGGGGGGGGCCTGGCGGGGGGGCTCCCAGAAGCCAGGGGGGCCGGGGGGGGGGGGCTCCTGGCAACCTGCTCTGGATATTTGGAAGAGTATCACAAGGGGTTGTCCAGTGTCTGTGATACTGAGATTAATATCTGTCTCTCTCTCGGCCTTGGAATATTGAGAAGGATGAAACAGGGTGAATGTCCACCCTGTGCCACATTGCGAGTAATATATCAGCCTGTCCCCCCCTCCATGGATATTAGGAACAATATCCCAGACTGGGTGTACGCCTCCTGCTGTACGGAGTGCAATATCATCCTCTCCCTCCCCCCAGGATAGTAATTACAATATCACTGGGGGGGGGCACACAGCCTGTGAATTATTATCATCCTCTCCAACTCCGTATACTAGGAACTATATCTCAGAAAAAAAAACTGTCCCCTCAGTGCCATATTCGGACTAATAGCAAAGGCTTCTTCCGGGAATATTAGGAGCAATATTACCGCGTAGCTATCCATCCATTGCTATAATTGGAGTCATGTGATACTCTACCCCCCCCCCGTTCATATTAGGATCAGTGTCACGTGGTGAGTGTACACCTGCTGCGATATTAAAACTAAAGTCCTGCTTTCCGACCCTGGTTATTAAGAACAGCATCACAAGGAGGTTTACACTTCCTGTGGAATGAGGAATAATAATATGATTATTAATCATCAATGATCGATTTTAATAATTATCAATGACTAAAAATTCATAAGATACCATGATTAATTATGGATAATGATTTTCAATACATGATTATGCCTGCTTTCAATTAATTATTAATATTAATGTCATCAAATAATATTATTAGTTCCTAATACTAATCATTATTGTATTCCCAGCATCACTGGGTATTGATTTAAGTCACATTAATTGCTAATATCATAATATTATTATTAATAGTGATATTACTAATAATTATGATTACAAATGGTTAACCTTTTTTTAAACCAGTATTCATTTTTACTCTCTTTATTGTGATCATTAATATCAATAATTATTATTAATATTAATATAATTATTAATATTAATGATTAATAGACTTGCTCCTGATGTAAACCCGGGAGAGAACGATGTTAATTTCTATATCACAATGGTGTACACCCCCCCGACAGAGTTTCAACTTCTGCTTGGGGGAGAGGAGGATATGACAATCAGTTTCACTGGAAGTAGAAACAACGGTGGGATAGTGTTCTGAATATTCAGGGAGGAAGAGGCTGATGTGACTCCTACTACAGAGGGGGTTACTCCCTCTGAGGGTGTGCACACTGGGGGTGTACAATCGTCTGAGAAAGAGTTGAAAATATTCCGATGGGGAGATGATATTACTCAGAATATGAGAAAGAGGCAGGGGGGGGGGGGGCCGCGATGGGGCTCCCAGAAGCCAGGGGGGGGGGGGGGGCGGCTGGGGCCCGATCGGGGGGGGGGGGGGGGCTCCCAGAAGGGGGGGGGGGGGGGGGGGCGGCTGGGAGCCCCCGATCGGGGGGGCCTGCACCCCCGGCGATGGGGGGCCCAGAAGCCAGGGGGGCGGGCCGGGGGGGGGGGCTGGGGGCCCCAGATCCCGGGGGGGGGGGGCCTGCACCCCCGGCGGGGGGGGGGAAGCCAGGGGGGGGGGGGGGGGGGCGGGCTGGGGGGGGGGCCCGGGGGTCGGCGGGGGGCGGGGGGGCCTGCACCCCCGGCGATGGGGCTCCCCAGAAGCCAGGGGGGCGGGCCGGGGGGGGGCGGCTGGGAGCCCGATCGCGGGGGGGGGGGGGTGCTGCACCCCCGGCGATGGGGCTCCCAGAAGCCAGGGGGGGGGGCCGGGGGGGGGGGCGGGGGGGGGAGCCCGATCGCGGGGGGGGGCCTGCACCCCCGGCGATGGGGCTCCCAGAAGCCAGGGGGGGGGGGGGGGGGGGGCGGCTGGGAGCCCGATCGCGGGGGGGGGGCCTGCACCCCCGGCGATGGGGCTCCCAGAAGCCAGGGGGGGGGGGCCGGGGGGGCGGCTGGGGGCCCCATCGCGGGGGGGGCCTGCACCCCCGGGATGGGGCTCCCAGAAGCCAGGGGGGGGGGGGGGGGGGGGGGGGCCCGGGGGGGGGCCTGGGGGGATGGGGCTCCCAGAAGCCCAGGGGGGGGCCGGGGGGGGGGGGGGGGGGGGGCCGGGATGGGGCGCGGGGGGCCCTGCACCCCCGGGGGGGGGGCTCCCAGAAGCCAGGGGGGGGCGGGGGGGGGGGGGGGGCCGGGGGGGGGCCCGGGGGGGGGGGGGGCCCCGATGCACCCCCGGCGATGGGGGGAAGCCAGGGGGGGGGGGGGGGGGGGGGGGGCCCGATCGGGGGGGGGGCCTGCACCCCCGGCGATGGGGCTCCCAGAAGCCAGGGGGGGGGGGGGGGGGGGCGGGGGGGGGGGGGGGCCTGGGGGGGCCCCCAGATCGGGGGGGGGGGGGGGGGGGGGGCACCCCCCCCCGGCGATGGGGCTCCCAGAAGCCAGGGGGGGGGGGGGGGGGGGGGGGGGGGGGGGGGGGCGGCTGGGAGCCCGATCGCGGGGGGGGGCCTGCACCCCCGGCGATGGGGCTCCCAGGCGAAGGGGCCCCAGGGGGGGGGGGGGGGGGGGGGGGGGGCTGGGGCCCGATCGCGGGGGGGCCTGCACCCCCGGGATGGGGCTCCCCAGAAGCCAGGGGGGCGGGCCGGGGGGGGGGGCGGCTGGGAGCCCGATCGCGGGGGGGGGCCTGCACCCCCGGCGATGGGGCTCCCAGAAGCCAGGGGGGCGGGCCGGGGGGGGGGCGGCTGGGGGGGGGCCCCAGATCGGGGGGGCCGGCCCTGGGAGCCCCCGGCGGGGGGGTCCCAGAAGCCAGGGGGGGGCGGAAGCCAGGGGGGCCCCAGGGGGGGGGGGGCCGGGGGGGCGGCTGGGAGATCGCGGGGTGCCTGCACCCCCGGCGATGGGGCTCCCAGAAGCCAGGGGGGGGGCCGGGGGGGGGCTGGGGCCCGATCGCGGGGGGGGGGCACCCCCGGCGATGGGGCTCCCAGAAGCCAGGGGGGCGGGGGGGGGGGGGGGGGGGGGGGGGCCTGGGGCGATGGGGGGGGGGGGGGGGGGGGGGGGGGGGGGGGGGAGCCCGCGGGGGGGGGGGGGGGGCTCCCAGAAGCCAGGGGGGGGGGGGGGGGGGGGGGGGGCCCCCCGGAGGGGCCGATCGGGGGGGGGGGGGGGGGGGGGGGCGATGGGGCTCCCAGAAGCCAGGGGGGGGGGCCGGGGGGGGGGGGGGCTGGGGGCCCGATCGCGGGGGGGGCCTGGGGGGCTGGGGCTCCCAGGGCCAAGGGGGGCCAGGGGGGGGGGGGGTGGGGGGCAACCTGCTCTGGATATTTGGAAGAGTATCACAAGGGGGTCCAGTGTCTGTGATACTGAGATTATATCTGTCTCTCGGCCTTGGAATATTGAGAAGGATGAAACAGGGTGAATGTCCACCCTGTGCCACAGCGCGAGTAATATCAGCCTGTCCCCCCATGGATATTAGGAACAATATCCCAGACTGGGTGTACGCCTCCTGCTGTACGGAGTGCAATATCATCCTCTCCCTCCCAGGATAGTAATTACAATATCACTGGGCGGGGCACACAGCCTGTGAATTATTATCATCCTCTCCAACTCCGTATACTAGGAACTATATCTCAGAAAAAAAAACCCCTCAGTGCCATATTCGGACTAATAGCAAAGGCTTCTTCCGGGGGGGGATTAGGAGCAATATTACCGCGTAGCTATCCATCCATTGCTATAATTGGAGTCATGTGATACTCTACCCCCCCGTTCATATTAGGATCAGTGTCACGTGGTGAGTGTACACCTGCTGCGATATTAAAACTAAAGTCCTGCTTTCCGACCCTGGTTATTAAGAACAGCATCACAAGGAGGTTTACACTTCCTGTGGAATGAGGAATAATAATATGATTATTAATCATCATCGATCGATTTTAATAATTATCAATGATACTAAAAATTCATAAGATACCATGATTAATTATGGATAATGATTTTCAATACATGATTATGCCTGCTTTCAATTAATTATTAATATTAATGTCATCAAATAATATTATTAGTTCCTAATACTAATCATTATTGTATTCCCAGCATCACTGGGTATTGATTTAAGTCACATTAATTGCTAATATCATAATATTATTATTATAGTGATATTATAATATATTATGATTACAAATGGTTAACCTTTTAAACCAGTATTCATTTTTACTCTCTTTATTGTGATCATTAATATCAATAATTATTATTAATATTAATATAATATATTATTAATTATTAATGATTAATAGACTTGCTCCCTGATGTAAACCCGGGAGAGAACGATGTTAATTTCTATATCACAATGGTGTACACCCCCCGCGACAGAGTTTCAACTTCTGCTTGGGAGAGGAGGATATGACAATCAGTTTCACTGGAAGTAGAAACAAGGTGGGATAGTGTGTTCTGAATATTCAGGGAGGAAGAGGCTGATGTGACTCCTACTACAGAGGGGGGGGGGCTCTGAGGGTGTGCACACTGGGGGGTACAATCGTCTGAGAAAGAGTTGAAAATATTCCGATGGGGAGATGATATTACTCAGAATATGAGAAAGAGGGCTGGGGCCCAAGGGGGGGGGGGGGGGGGGGGGGGGGGGGTCGGGGGGGGGCCCGATCGCGGGGGGGCCTGCACCCCCGGCGATGGGGCTCCCAGAGAAGCCAGGGGGGCGGGGGGGGGGGGCGGCTGGGAGCCCGATCGCGGGGGGGCCTGCACCCCCGGCGATGGGGCTCCCAGAAGCCAGGGGGGCGGGGGGGGGGGGCGGCTGGGAGCCCGATCGCGGGGGGGGGGGGGCCTGCACCCCCGGCGATGGGGCTCCCAGAAGCCAGGGGGGGGGCGGGCGGGGGGGGGGGCTGGGGGAGCCCGATCGCGGGGGGGCCTGCACCCCCGGCGATGGGGCTCCCAGGGGCCCCAGGGGGGGGCGGGCCGGGGGGGGGGGGGGAGCCCGATCGCGGGGGGGGGGGCCTGCACCCCCGGCGATGGGGCTCCCAGGGGGGGGGGGGGGGGGGGGGGGGGGGCCCGATCCGATCGGGGGGGGGCCTGCCTGCACCCCCGGCGATGGGGCTCCCAGAAGCCAGGGGGGCGGGGGGGGGGGGGCTGGGCCCGATCGAGGGGGGGGGGCCTGCACCCCCGGCGATGGGGCTCCCCCCGCCAGGGGGGGGGGGGGGGGGGGGGGGGCGGCTGGGAGCCCGATCGCGGGGGGGGGGCGATGGGGCCGGGGGGGGGGGCCGGGGGGGGCCTGGGAGCCCGATCGCGGGGGGGCCTGGGGGGGGGGGGGAAGCCAGGGGGGCGGGCCGGGGGGGGGGGGGGGAGCCCGATCGCGGGGGGGTGGGGGGGGGAAGGGGGGGCGGGGGGCGGGGGACCCCCGGGGGGGGGCCTGGGGGGGGGCCCCAGAAGCCAGGGGGGGGGGGGGCCGGGGGGGCGGGGGGGCCTGCCCCCCGGCGATGGGGCTCCCAGAAGCCAGGGGGGGGGGCCGGGGGGGCGGCTGGGAGCCCGGGGGGGGTGCCTGCACCCCCGGCGATGGGGCTCCCAGAAGCCAGGGGGGCGGGCCGGGGGGGGCGGCTGGGAGCCCGATCGCGGGGGGGGGGGGCCCTGCACCCCCGGCGATGGGGCTCCCAGAAGCCAGGGGGGGGGGGGGGGGCTGGGAGCCCGATCGCGGGGGGTGCCTGCACCCCCGGCGATGGGGCTCCCAGAAGCCAGGGGGGGGGGGGGGGGGGCGGCTGGGGCCCGATCGGGGGGGGGGCCTGCACCCCCGGGATGGGGGGCTCCCAGAAGCCAGGGGGGCGGGCCGGGGGGGGGCGGCTGGGAGCCCGATCGCGGGGGGGGGCCCTGCCCCCCGGCGATGGGGCTCCCAGAAGCCAGGGGGGCGGGCCGGGGGGGGGGCGGGCCCGATCGCGGGGGCCCCCCGGCGATGGGGCTCCCAGAAGCCAGGGGGGGGGGGGCGCCCGATCGACCCCCCCCGGCGATGGGGCTCCCAGAAGCCAGGGGGGCGGGCCGGGGGGGGGGGGGGAGCCCGATCGCGGGGGGGTGCCTGACCCCCCCGGATGGGGCTCCCAGAAGCCAGGGGGGCCGTCCGGGGGTGGCCTGGCAACCTGCTCTGGATATTTGGAAGAGTATCACAAGGGGTTGTCCAGTGTCTGTGATACTGAGATTAATATCTGTCTCTCGGCCTTGGAATATTGAGAAGGATGAAAAACAGGGTGAATGTCCACCCTGTGCCACATTGCGAGTAATATCGTCCCCTCCATGGATATTAGGAACAATATCCCAGACTGGGTGTACGCCTCCTGCTGTACGGAGTGCAATATCATCCTCTCCCTCCCAGGATAGTAATTACAATATCACTGGGGGGGGGCAGCACACAGCCTGTGAATTATTATCATCCTCTCCAACTCCGTATACTAGGAACTATATCTCAGAAAAACTGTCCCCTCAGTGCCATATTCGGACTAATAGCAAAGGCTTCTTCCGGGGCGGGGGGAGCAATATTACCGCGTAGCTATCCATCCATTGCTATAATTGGAGTCATGTGATACTCTACCCCCCCCGTTCATATTAGGATCAGTGTCACGTGGTGAGTGTACACCTGCTGCGATATTAAAACTAAAGTCCTGCTTTCCGACCCTGGTTATTAAGAACAGCATCACAAGGAGGTTTACACTTCCTGTGGAATGAGGAATAATAATATGATTATTAATCATCAATGATCGATTTTAATAATTATCAATGATACTAAAAATTCATAAGATACCATGATTAATTATGGATAATGATTTTCAATACATGATTATGCCTGCTTTCAATTAATTATTAATATTAATGTCATCAAATAATATTATTAGTTCCTAATACTAATCATTATTGTATTCCCAGCATCACTGGGTATTGATTTAAGTCACATTAATTGCTAATATCATAATATTATTATTAATAGTGATATTACTAATAATTATGATTACAAATGGTTAACCTTTTAAACCAGTATTCATTTTTACTCTCTTTATTGTGATCATTAATATCAATAATTATTATTAATATTAATATAATTATTAATATTAATGATTAATAACTTGCTCCTGATGTAAAACCCGGGAGAGAACGATGTTAATTTCTATATCACAATGGTGTACACCCCCCCGCGACAGAGTTTCAACTTCTGCTTGGGAGAGGAGGATATGACAATCAGTTTCACTGGAAGTAGAAACAACGGTGGGATAGTGTTCTGAAATTCAGGGAGGAAGAGGCTGATGTGACTCCTACTACAGAGGGGGTTACTCCCTGAGGGTGAGGGTGTGCACACTGGGGGGGGGTGTACAATCGTCTGAGAAAGAGTTGAAAATATTCCGATGGGGAGATGATATTACTCAGAATATGAGAAAGAGGCAGGGGGGGGGTGCACAAGGCTCGCGATGGGGCTCCCAGAAGCCAGGGGGGCGGGCCGGGGGGGCGGCTGGGAGCCCGATCGCGGGGGGGGCCTGCACCCCCGGCGATGGGGCTCCCAGAAGCCAGGGGGGGGGGCGGGGGGGGGTGGCGGCTGGGAGCCCGATCGCGGGGGGCCTGCACCCCCGGCGATGGGGCTCCCAGAAGCCAGGGGGGCGGGCCGGGGGGGCGGCTGGGGGGGAGCCCGATCGCGGGGGGGGGTGCCTGCACCCCCGGCGATGGGGCTCCCAGAAGCCAGGGGGGCGGGGGGGGGGGGCGATGGGGCTCGGCCAGGGGCCCGATCGCGGGGGGGGGTGCCTGCACCCCCGGCGATGGGGCTCCCAGAAGCCAGGGGGGGGGCGGGGGGGGGGTGGCGGCTGGGAGCCCGATCGCGGGGGGGGGGGGGGGGGGCGGCTGCCTGCACCCCCGGCGATGGGGCTCCCAGAAGCCAGGGGGGCGGGCCGGGGGGGGGGGGGGGCTGGGAGCCCGATCGCGGGGGGTGCCTGCACCCCCGGCGATGGGGCTCCCAGAAGCCAGGGGGGCGGGCCGGGGGGAGGCGGCGGGGGGGTGCCTGCAGCCCCCAGAAGCCAGGGGGGGGGGGGGGGGGGCGGCTGGGAGCCCGACCCCCGGCGATGGGGGGCTCCCAGAAGCCAGGGGGGCGGGCCGGGGGGGCGGCTGGGAGCCCGATCGCGGGGGGGGGCCTGCACCCCCGGCGATGGGGCTCCCAGAAGCCAGGGGGGCGGGCCGGGGGGGGCGGCTGGGGGGAGCCCGATCGCGGGGGGGCCTGCACCCCCCGCGATGGGGCTCCCAGAAGCCAGGGGGGCGGGCCGGGGGGGGCGGCTGGGCCCGATCGCGGGGGGGGCCTGCACCCCCGGCGATGGGGCTCCCAGAAGCCAGGGGGGCGGGCCGGGGGGGGCGGCTGGGGGCCCGATCGCGGGGGGGGCCTGCACCCCCGGCGATGGGGCTCCCAGAAGAAGCCAGGGGGCGGGCCGGGGGGGCGGCTGGGGGAGCCCGATCGCGGGGGGGGCCTGCACCCCCGGCGATGGGGCTCCCAGAAGCCAGGGGGGCGGGGGGGCCGGGGGG
>NW_026089014.1:0-1206 GCF_024542745.1 Macaca thibetana thibetana | reverse complement strand
TGTTATATGAGGAATAATACCATAGATGGTCTTTAAGGAACACATGCTAAATGTTGGTGATACCACAGTGAAAAAGATAGGCATGACTTACTCCTTATCGAGCTTTGGGTTTCATGAGAAAGACAAACATATCATACCATAACTATAGATGGACAAACAGCTTAGTGCCCTGAGTGTGGGTAACAGAGGTTCTCCTTTTCCTCTCATTTCCTTTCTCAGCCAATCAGAGCTGTGGCATCTTGTCTCTCTAAGAGAGCTCATGATGGACGCACTCACTCCTGATGCTCATCTGTACTCCCAGAGGAGGCTGCGTCTTCTTTCCACCTGGAGAGCTCCTGCCCATGTGCATTCTCAGGATTCCAGAACAAATGTGGCCTCTGATAGGCAAAGAAAAAAAAAAACTGAATTTGTTCCTAAATGGTGTTCACTGACCTCTATTTTGTTCCCTATTTCATTTGCTTCTCATTCTCTACCTGGAGTTTGTTTAGGTTAGTTTTTTTTTTTCAGACCACAATTTTGACTGATAACTTGGATTTAACTTGAGAATCACTCCTCTACTTTACCCCGTCTAACATGTATAATTGACACATAGTGATGCTGGGTCCAAAGGGCTGGTAAAAAACTGGATCGTAGCCGGGCACAGTGGCTCAGGCCTGTAATCCCAGCACTTTGGGAGGCCAAGAAGGGCAGATCATGAGGTCAGGAGATCGAGACCATCCTGGCTAACACAGTGAAACCCCATCTCCACTAAAAATACAAAAAATTAGCTGGGCGTGGTGGCGGCTGCCTCTAGTCCCAGCTACTCGGGAGGCTGAGGCAGGAGAATGACTGAACCCAGGAGGCGGAGCTTGCAGTGAGCCGAGATCACGCTACTGCACTCCAGCCTGGACTACAGAGCCAGACTCCGTCTCAAAAAAAAAAAAAAAGACTGGATCGTGAGTCAGCCCTGCTGGGCTCACATTCATACTACATAATATATAACTCTCAGGACAAATAATTCCCTCTCTTTGTACTCTAATTGCATTATCTGCAGTAGAGGAATAATGCTAATTTTTACCTCTTAGGCTCTTCAGATGATTAAAAGAAGCAATACCTAATAAACTGTCAATCAGCTGCTGTTATTCTCCCAGATTAGACCTAATCCTCATTCTCCAGTTGAAATTTGCATCAATATGTCTCTTTACAACCCAAGCCCTACACTTCTCC
>NW_026089013.1:0-2862 GCF_024542745.1 Macaca thibetana thibetana | reverse complement strand
TTTTTTCTCAGTAGCTAACATTCTAAAAGCTAGATGAATTCAGTTTGAAAATCCATTCAGCCATTAAAAACTCACCAAAAAAGGCTGGGCCCAAGTGGGCTTTACCACCTGTCAATCCCCAGCACTTTGGGGGGCCAAGGCCAGGTGGTAACATGATGGTCAGGAGATCGGAGAGCACCCTGGCCTAACAAGGTGAAAACCCCCCTCTCTGCTAAAAAAATCAAAAAAATTAGCTGGGCATGGTGGTGGGCACCGGTAGTCCCAGCAAAACTCGGGAGAGAGAAGCAGTGAGAAACGGCCATGAACCCGGGACGGCAGAGTTTTTGCAGTGATCTGAGATCCCACCACAGCACTCCAGCCTGGGTGACAGAGTGAGACTATGTCTCAACAAAAAACAAAAAACAAAACAAACAAACCTGATAAAAACTTCTAAATGTCACTCTGAGAAAAAGGTGAATGAGAATTTCAACAAATATATAATTAGGTATTAATTTCTGAAACTCACCTTTTTTATGCCCTTTGTATATAGTTTCTTACCTTTCAAACCCTACTAATAAAATGCTAATTTACCAGTTAAAAAACTCGGAGGGGTAGGCAGATTTTTTTCACCGGGCACAAGTGTCTTCACAACCTGCAATCCCTAGCACTCTGAGATGCCAAGGAGGGCAGTTAACATGCGGTCAGGAATTTTTGAGGCTCAAACAGCCTCGGCCAACATGGCAAACCCCCATCTCTACTTAAAAATACAAAAAAGGTAGCACTTGCAAGAGATTGCACCAACTGCCAAAACAGCCTGGGTGACAGAGGGAATACACTGTCAAAAAAAGAAAAAAAAAAAACAAAACCACCCACACACACAAAAAACCCTTGTCAAATTAAGTTGAAGAAAGCACTTCTTAAATCATTTCAAGGTACCAGGATAATGTCTGGACTCTTGTGTCAAGTCAAGCGGCCCATTCATTTACCTTAGAGATTCTCCCACCCCCAGTCCTGTATCACTTAAGTGCTCAATAATCCTTCTCTCAGGAGACTCTGAAACCTAACTTCTGCCCCAGTTTAGTGCCGCCAGGTATCTTCACTTGGCGTAGGTTCTTGCAACTCATCTCACTGGGATCCGTTTTTTTTGCTTTGTGCTTTGGAGTGCTTATTTTTATTTCACACAGATTCACAAACTTTTTTACCATTTTTTTCTCATCACTATTTTTCTGTCCCCTAAGAGAATCCTGGGGCCAAAAAGTATTCTGGGTTCTTCCCCCTATCACTACCAGCAATATGATTGTTCTGAACAAAGACAACGCGTCTCCAAGAAATGGAAGCTGGGTTGGTATAAAGACAATATTAGTATCTCAAGGGGAGTAGCTCTTCCAAAAAAACCAGCGCACCCAGAAGATGCCTCTCAGCAGTCAAAGGGCTTTCACCTGCTCTCTTTTTATTTTTTTTTGAGTCGGATGCTCGGCTCTTGTCCGCCGGCCTGGAGTTCTGTGGCCGGATCTCAAGCTCACTGCAAACTCCGCCTCCCGGGGTTTAACGCCATTTCCTTCCTGCCTCAGCCTCCCGAGTAGCTGGGACTTAAAGGCGACCCGCCACGTCGCCCGGCTAGCTTTTTTGTATTTTTTTTAGTCGAGAACGGGGTTTCTCCCTGTTAGCCAGGAGTGGTCTCGATCTCCTGGACCTAGTGATCTCCGCCCCCGTTTACTCGGGAGGCTCTGAGTCCGGAGACTGGCGTGAATCCGGGAGGCGGAGCTTGCAGTGAGCCGAGATCGCGCCACCGCCCTCCAGCCTGGGCCACAGAGCCAGACTCCGTCTCAAAAAAAAAAAAAAAAAAAAAAAAAAAAAAAAAAAATTAAGGGGGCGTGGTGGCGCATGCCTGTAATCCCAGCTACTTGGGAGGCTAAGTCAGGAGAATCACTTGAACCTGGTAGGCGGAGATTGCAGTGAGCCCAGACGGTGTCACTGAGCTCCAGCCTAGGCGACAGAGTGAGACTTTGTCTCAAAAAAACAAACTAATTCAAATGCACTTTTTGTAAATTACTATATTGGGGAAAAAAATTCAGGCTTAAGAAACTATAAACTGCCAATTAATCTCTGACTACATAATCAAGAAATTTCCATCTTGATAGTACAAACTAAGAAACTACCTAACTGTACCTAACCAATTACTGAATTTGGTTTTCTTCATTATGCGCCTTATAAAACTCTTCCGTCAAATCCCTTCAATAGACCATAAACTACAACCCATAGCTGGGTGCTCTACAATTTTGGAATCACTCTTTGGATAAATTCTTTAATATTTGTGCGCTGACTTCCGCAAATTTTTAATAGGAAGAAACAGGAGCTGGGAACCTCACGGACCAAAGCTCTTTCCATTCATGAACCCACACGCGGAGTCAGGATTCTCCTCTGACGACCCTCCCATGGTCCCTGCACATATGGGAGAGACTCCGCGCTGCGGGTGCAGAGCTGCCCCAAGAGGTTTCCAGGCCAGGGCACAGTCATAGCGCAGGTTAGAGACAGGACGCCCGGGGGCCGGGTGTCAGCGCAGCCGCCATCTTATGGCTGAAGCGGACTGAGGTGGAGCTAGGCAAGGACAACTCCGGGCACAGATTGTGGAGCTGACTGCGGGGAGGCCTGAGTCCCGCCACAGCCGGTTCCAACCAGCCCCCGCCACTCTCTCCGGATGTCGGACCCGGCACACTCACCATGTCTAGGCTTCCAGGGGGTCCTGGCGACTTAGCTGTGGATCTCCCAATACCTGCAGGTCACAGGACCACAGGAGCTGGGCCTCTAGGAGGAGAGGACACACAGCAGCAAGCACCACACCTTGACCTCCGGCTGCGGCGAGAGCCAAAGGTCCGACCACAT
>NW_026089012.1:0-27889 GCF_024542745.1 Macaca thibetana thibetana | reverse complement strand
GTAATCCCAGCGCTTTGGGAGGTGGAGGTGGGTGGGTCACTTGAAGTCAGGAGTTTGAGACCACACTGGCCAACATAGCAAAACCCTGTCTTTCCTAAAAATACAAAAATTAGCCAGGCATGCTGGTGTGCACCTTCCCTGCTTGGGAGGCTGAAGCAGGAGAATTGCTCGAACCCAGGAGGCAGAGGTTGCAGTGAGCTGAGATCACACCACTCCACTCCAGCCTGGGCACCAGAGCGAGACTCTTTCTCAGAAAAAAAAAAAGTAATAAATGTAAATCAGAAGCTTATGAAAGTCTTAAAATACCTCCTCCGCAAAGGAATATTCCCAAAAACGTAGCTTAAAACTGTTTCAGTAGAACACAGGCTAGAGAAGGTAAAATGACTTCTACCTAACTGTAATAATGGTGAACACATACATAGCACTTACTGTATGCCAGGCACTGCTCTGAATGCTCACAAATTAACACATTTATTCCACAGAATAACCCTAAGCGGCAGGCAGTAGTATTATGATCTCTAGCTTACAGATCAGAAAATCAGTGGACAGAGGAATAAATGATTGGCCCAAGGTCACACCACTAAACCAGGGCTATGGCAGATTGAGGCTGAAGTGAGCCAAGACCATGCCTCTGCACTCCAGCCTGAGTGACAGAGCCAGATCCTGTCTCAAAAACAAACAAAAAACCCAAACCCAGGACTGAAAGCCAAATTCTCAACTTCCGGGCCACTGTCTGTTTGACTATTCCAGGAAGCCCCTTACTGAGGGCACAGTTGGTAGCTGAGGGGCTCACATTGGACTTCCTGGTGGCTGGGCATCCCCCGTGTGTCTGTGGCAGCTGGAGAGAATTCCTGCATTTCCTGGGCTTCAGATTTTTCCATGTCTTTTTATCCTCAGTGACTGAGGCCTCTGTCTCAGCAGGGCTTCTCAAACTATCAGTGGTAAGGACCCAGGTTTTTATTTGCAGTGGGGTCTAATACATGATGGGAAATGGCAATTTTTATGTTAAAAAACGTACACAATACAAGTTCGTTTCTTTTTAATTACTAGATTCTTGCAACATAGCATTGCTCTGTTAAATGTGTGTGGATGCTCCTGAATGCTTACTCTCACTTTCTGTGTTTGCCTCATTATGGAGACAGAAGCAATCTTTTGGATCTCTTTGAGTGGCACAGTTTTTTTTTTAATTAATTTTTTTGTAGAGATGGGGTCTTGCTATGTTGTCCAGGCTGGTCTCATACTCGTGGCCTCTAGCTATCCTCCCACCTTGGCCTTCCAAAGCACTGGAATTATGGGCATGAGCCACTGTGCCCTATGAAAGGCACATCCCTGCCAGCCTCTGCAGTGACAGATTCTGATACTCCCAGAGACAAAATGTCAGGAGCACTAACCTGGCTAGGTCCTGGCTGGGCCTTTCCCCATGGTTACCTTGCAGGTAAAGGAGCTCAAGGCCATCTGGTCGCTTCTCTTGCATTGTGTAGCAGCAAAGCACAGGCCTTAGAAACTCAAAAGCAAATCCATTCCCCTCACTCGTGAGCTGTGTGAACTCGGGGCAAGTTCCTAACCCATCTGTGCTTCAGTTTCTCCATCTGGCAGATGGAGAGGATGATGCCTTCCACTCAGGGAGACAGTGTAGGTGAGATGCGATCATGCCTGTAAAGTGCTTAGCATAGCGCCTTGTTACTCTTTGTTTCTCTTTGTCCACAAAAAGACTTGAGTTAGGGCCACTGGGAACAGGTGGGACTCTGGGGGAGAGGGCAGCATGGCTGTGAGTCTTATAAGAACAACATGGCCCTCTTGAACAAAATGTCAGAACAGAGGGTCTGGGTGGGCACAGCCTCCACAAGTCTATACGTGAGTGAGGATTTCCTAGGAAAACCTTCCCCCGGCCAGAGAATTGTTGAGAGAAAGGCAGGAGGTCAACTCAACCTCAGACCAGTTGGCCAAGAAGGCTCCAATTTCACACCTTCCACTGAGATTTGCTGGAGAGGAAGCCTGGTGCTGTGTCTTCAGGGTATCTAGGACAGATGTGGGGTGTGTGACCACCAAACAACTTGTCAGCCTGTGGTTTCTGGATTTGGCACTGTTAGCTTCAGACACACCATCTTGGGGTGCAGAGCTCAGCATCAGGACACCTCAGGCCTCTGAATCATCATGGGTAAGGGAGCTGCAATGGCCCAGGTATTAGTATGTTCAGGCTGCAGTCACTTAAAGCAACAGAATGTATTTTCTCACAGTTCTGGAGGCTGGAAGTCCAGGTCAAGGTGTCTGCAGGGCTGATCCCTCTGAGGATGTCGGGGAAGGGTCTGCTCTAGGCCTCTCTCCTGGGCTTGCAGATGGCCGTCTTTTCTCTGTGACTTCTCAATTCTCTTCCCTCCGTGAGTATCTGTGTCAAAATCTTCCTCTTGTAATTGGAATACCAGGTTTTAGAATTAGGATTAGGGCCCACTCTAAGGTCTTCATTTTAACTTAATGATTTCTGCAAAGACCCTACGTCTAAACCTGCTTGCATTCTGAGGCACTAGGACTTGGAATTTCAACATATGAATTCTAGGAGATTGAGGGGGGCACATAATCCAGTCTGTAACAGCCCCTAACCCTACTGACTTCTGCAGAACGAAGCAAATTAGTCCTCAGGGCAGACTGACCAAAGACTGATCAACAACAACAACAAACAAGCTTTCAGACCAACAAGAGAAGACAAGATTGCAGTGTCTTCATAACAACATTGCTTTATTTATGCAATGCAAGGAAAACTACGTTAGAATCTGTTAATTATCTCCCTCTCTCTCTCTTTTTTTTTTTTTTTTTTTTTGGTTGAGATGGAATTTTGTTCTGTCACCCAGGCTGGAGTGCAGTCATGTGATCTTGGCTCACTGCAACCTCTGCCTCCTGGAATCAAGTGATTCTTGTGTCTCAGCCTCCTGAGTAGCTGGGATTACAGGCACCTGCCACCATGCCCAGCTAATTTGTGTGTTTTTAGTAGAGATGACCAGGTTGGTCTCAAACTCCTGGCCTCAAGTGACCCACCTGCCTCAGCCTCCCAAAGTGTTGGGATTACAGGTGTCAGCCACTGTGCCGGGCCTCTATTGATTGAGATCAGCAGTAAAGTAAGAGATGAGGCTAGGATCTCCCAGATTCCTCCTGTCTTCAGTATGTTAAGGCTCAGCCTAGAACTGTGCTCAGCCTTTCCATTGTGCCCGGCTAATTTTTGTATTTTTAGTAGAGACAGGGTTTCGCCATGTTGGCCAGGCTAGTCTCGAACTCCTGACCTCAGGAGATCCACCCGCCTCGGCCTCCCAAAGTGCTGAGATTAGAGGCACGAGCCACCTCGCCCAGCCCTGGGTGATCTCACTTCTATGTGGAACCTAAAAGCGTTGAATGCTTAGACCTAGAAAGTAGAATAGTGGTTGCCAGGGGCTGGGAATGGGGAGTGGTGGAGTGGGGAGGGAATCAGATGTTAGTCAAAGGATACAAACAAAGTTTCAGTTAGATAGAAAGAATAATCTTTTGAGATCTATTGCACCGCATGGTGACTGTAGTTAAAAATAACATATAGTATATTTCAAAACTGTTAAGAGAATGTATTTCAAATATTCTCATCACAGAAAATGATGTGTGTGAGGTGATAAATAGGTAAATTAGCTAGATTTGATCATTCCCTAATGTACACATATATCAAAATGCCACATCATACTCCATAGTTATATACAATTGTTATTTGTCAGAAATAAAAAATATGTAAAAATATATTTTTAAAAAGATGCTCAGCATTATTAATCATCAGAGAGATGCACATTACAACCACAATGAGATACCACTTCACACTCACTAGGACGGCTATAATAAAAACACACAATCACAAGTATTAGCAAGTGTGTGGAAACATCAGATCCTTCACACATTGTTGGGAAGAATGTAAAATGGTTCTAATTCTTTGGAAAACAGGTGTTTTCCTCAAAAAGTTCAACACAGGACAGGCATGGTGGCCCACATCTGTGATCCCAGCAGTTTGGGGAGCTGGGGCAGGAGGATGGTCTGACCCCAAGGGTCAGACTAGCCTAGGCAACATAGACTCAGTCTCTAAAAAAGAAAAAGTGAGTGGCATGTGTCTGTAGTCCCAACTACTCTGGGGGTTAAGGTGGGAGGATTGTATGAACCCAGGAGGTCAAGGCTGCAGTGAGGTATGATTGTGCCACTACATTCCAGCCTGGGTGACAGAGCAAGACCGTCTCAAAAAAAAAATCAACATAGAGTTACCCCACATGTAGGCAATCCCACACCCAGGCATATACCCGAGAACTGAACATATGTCTCACAAAAACTAGTACACAAATGTTTAGAGCAGCATTATTTATAATAGCCCCCAACTGGAAACAACTCAAAGCTCTATCGCCTGATAAATGGATAAATAAAATGTGGTCTACCCATGTAATGGAATATGATTTGACAATAAGAAGTGACGAAGTGCTGATACCTGGTATAACCTGGGTGAACCCTGAAAACATGCTCAGTGAGAGAGACCAGTCACAAAAGACCACACATTGTATGATTCCATTTATATGAAATGTCCAGAAGAGACCAATCCAAAGGGAGAGAAAGTAATTAGTGGTTGCCTCGGGCTGGGAACGGAACAATGTTGGGGAGTGACTGCTCATGGGTGCAGGGTTTCTTCTTGGGGTTATGAAAATGTTCTGGAATTAGATGGTGATGACGGTTGTGCAACTTTGTGATTAAACTAAAAACCAGTGAATTGCATGCTTTAAAATAAAGTAGTGAATTTTATGGTATGTGAATTATATTGAAAAAAAAGTCAGCGAATGCTTAATGCAGAAAATAAGAAAAGAAGGAAACAGAAATTGCAATTGCAGCATCCGGAGATAATCACTGCAAATGTTTTGATGCAGATTTCCAGACTCTTATGTAAATCTAAACATCTTTGGAAAATAAAGTGGGATCATATAGCCCATATGCTTTAGTGAAAGTTTTGTTTTTATATTGCTAGTACTTTTCCTCTGCATTAAGAAATAGTCTTTCTAAGTATCAGTGGGTTTCACCTCTATGTCTTCTCAAATGTCTTGCCTTCCCACATTTCTCTGCCAAGCCATGATCCTCTTCCCTACTCTCTTCTCCAGGAGAACTTTCCAAGTTCATCTGCTCCACCTCCCTTTGGCACCTCCACCTCCCCTCAGTGCCTCTGTCTCCCCGAGCCCCTGCCAGAGCTGCTAGAGGAACCGAGGGGAACTGAAGCCTTCTGGAGCATGAGGTTTGTGGGACTCAGGGTGCTTCTGGAGGGCAGAGTGAAGGTCAAGACCAGCAGAGTTAGGTGGGCACGTACACTCCAGAGCATGCATGCCAGGGGAAGGGAGAGATTGAGGTCCAAGGAACACACAACTGGGCCCAAGAAGGAGTTGGGGAAGGGCGCTGACAGGCAAATTATGTGGCCAGAGGTTCCGGTGTCAGGTCCCAGCTCTCCCTCTTCCTTGCCCTTAGTGGGCCTCAATTCCAACAGCTCTAAAAGAGGGGACCGAGTGTTAAACTTTTCCCAACAGCAACACCAACCGTCCGTGCTCCCAGGCTTGACCCACCTCCAGAGGTTCACCCTGGGGACTAGCTCTTCCAGATGCTTCTGTCATGCCATCTAAATGCATCCATCAGAAGGAAAGGGACAATGATGCTATTTCAGGGAAAACTGAACTTGCTTCAATTCACTAAGGGAGAGCGTTCCCACCTGATTATTACTACTTCCAAGTTACTGGTATCCCACTCAGGGCTCTGAGGTTGGGGCCTTGTCTTTTCTTCCACATCTCCTCAGGCTGTGGCTCCCAAACTTGAATGTGCACCAGGATCACCTGGAGGGCGTCATGAAACACACCAGCACCACTCCCAGAGCCTGTGAGCTCATGGTCTGGGCTGGGGCTGGAGACACTGCATTTCTAGTACGTTTCCAGGTGACGCTGATGTTGCTGGTCTAGGGAATCCCATTTCAAGGCGCACCATTCAGCAGCCTCACCTCTTTCCTGCTACCCCAGCCATCTGCAGCAAATGTCTCCCCACTAAAGTGGGGGCTCCCAGTGATTTTGGTGGCTTTCACCATTCTGGGAATAGTTTGCCATTTCAATCTCCTCTAATTCTTTTGGTGGATGGATGGATGATGGAGAGGGTAGGAAGTGAGGGGTGAGGATGAAGGGAAAAAAGGCACCAGAACTTTATTAATAAATGGTAGATTGAGAGGCCAAGGTGGGCAGATCACTCGAGGTCAGGAGATTGAGAACAGCCTGGCCAACATAGTTAAGCCCTGTCTCTATTAAAAATACAAAAATTAGCCAGATGTGGTGGCGTGTGCCTGTAATTCCAGCTACTGGGGAGGCTGAGCCAGCAGAATCTCTTGAACCGGGGAGACGGAGGTTGCAGTGAGCCAAAATTGCACCACTGCAATCCAGCCTGGGCCACAGAGCAATAAATACCCTGTTTTAAAAAAAAAAAAAAAAAGGTATAGCCGGTATTTATTTGCATGCTAGTCATTCTGATCACAAAGCTCCCTCTTGGAATCATTCTACTAGGTTCCCTTGGAAACTTTTTTTTTTTTTTTTTTTTTGAGACAGAGTCTTGCTCTGTTGCCATGCTGGAGTGCAGTGGCTCAATCTTGGCTCACTGCCGTCTCTGCCTCCTAGGGTCATGTGATTCTCCTGCCTCAGCCTCCCGAGTAGCTGGGACTACAGGTGTACGCCACCATGCCCAGCTAATTTTTTGTATTTTTAGTAGAGACGGGGCTTTACCATGTTGGCCAGGATGGTCTCGATCTCTTGACTTCATGATCTACCCGCCTTGGCCTTCCAAAGTGCTGGGATTACAGGGGTGAGCCACTGCACTCGGCCCCATAACATTTTAATAGAGAACCAGCTGTTAGGTTGAAGAAATTACTTCCCAGTCACTTTCTGGCAGTGTATTAGGGACATTTCCAATGAGATGATTCAAATAACACACTTTAAACAAGTCCTGACATAGAACCAGTTTACAATACAATTCCGTAGAAGTACATCCCACAGCATAGAGATCAGCAGTATAGGCTCCAGATCAGAAGGCCTGGGATTGGATCCTGGCTCTGCTACTTGTTAACTATGTGACTTTGGGCAAGTTACTTAAGCTCTCTGTAACTCAGTCTTCTCACCTGTGAGGTGGGGATAGGGATAACAGTACTGCCAGGCTTATAATGGATAATGGAATTATCTGTAAAATATACTTATGACAATGCCTGGCTCATAAGCATTTAATCAACATGGGCTATCATTCCTGGTTCAATGCTTTTGTGCAAACTGAAGTATAAAGATCACTGTAAAGGCAAATTCCGTGGGCTGGGCCCCCACTGGGGTTATTCTGGATGCTTCTCTCCACTAATAAGGCTACTTGACAGGCAAAACAGATGCTAAGAATGTGAGTGGGAGTCATACTCCCTCGGTTCAATCCTGGTGAAAAACCTCCTTCTTATGTGAGCTAGAACAAGGTGCCTCACCTCTTTCATCTGTTAAGTGGGGACAGCAGTGGTATCTGCATCATAGGATGGTGTGATGGTTAACACTGAGTGCCAACTTGATTGGACTGAGGGATGCAAAGTATTGATCCTGGGTGTGTCTGTGAGGGTGTTGCCAAAGGAGATGAACATTTGAGTCTGTGGGCTGGGAAAGGCAGACCCGCCCTTAATCTGGGTGGGCACCACCTAATCATCTGCCAGCATGGCCAGGATGTAAAGCAGGCAGAAAAGTGTGAAAAGGCCACACTGGCCTGGCCTCCCAGCCTCTTTCTTCCGTGCTGGATGCTGCTTGCCCTTGAACATCAGACTCCGGGTTCTTCAGTTTTGGGACTCAAACTGGCTTTCCTTGCTGCTCAGCTTGCAGATGGCCTATTGTGGGACCTTGTGATCATGTGAGTTTATACTTAATGAATATATATATATGTGTGTGTGTGTGTGTGTGTGTGTGTGTGTGTGTGTAGGATACTTAATTTAATAATATACAGAGTAAGTATTCTCTATTTTAATGTATTCTCTTTCTCCCTCCATTGCTAGAGTATAACAGAATATAGCTTTTCTAACTGAATATGCAACTGGGCCACCACTTCATTGAAACAACTCAGGATGCTTAATTTCCCTTGTAAAATTGATTTTCACTCCATGTTCGCAGGGAGGGCTCTCCATGTTTTGAATGTTTCCGCACCGTGTTAGAGGATAGGCTCAAATGGAAGTCTAGACAGCTGGTTCCTGACCACTCCTCCCTTGATTGTGCTTACATCAGCTTCACTTTTGGAAAGCATTTTAAAGGAATGATAAAGTAGCTTTGTTTCAGAGTTTAGGTTTAAAATGTCTTTCCATTTTTCAGTCAAAAGTCCAAAATGACCAAAAATAAAACAAAAAGGCCTTTAATTATTAGGTCTATTTGGAATATCAGTGTGTGTAAAGCATGTAGGGCACTGCCCACTCCAAGCTCCATTTCTAGAACATATTTTTTAAACTGTGATTCATTTAAACTTTTTTAAATTTCACAAATAACAAAATAGAAATAAATATGCATATACACATATCTGTATATATAATTTTAGGGGAGATAATCAATTTCATGCATTTGAGGTTACAAAACACAGTAGGAGTTGATCCGTGTAAATTCAATTTGGTCTGAATCACTAGCATTTATTAAATTATCATGGAGCACAACCTGCATCTCTTTGGTCAATTTATTGACACAATTTCTTCAATTATGAAGAGCGGTGAGGGGGCGGCATTAGGGGAAAAGGCAAGTCCAGGTGATCTAAGACAATGGGATACAGGGGAAAGGAGAGTGTAGTAAAAGGCTCCTGATCCATCCCGTGATACGGCCACTGTCCAACCGGCCTGACCCTCCCCTCACTCTTGGGTTCTGTGATGAAGGCTCCTGGTTTGGGCTGATGGGAGAAGGGAAGTCACTTCCTGTAACTGGCAGCACTGGGAGGCCACGGCTCCCTCTATTCAGAACAACTCAGTTTCATATTCGTAGAAACCTCAGGTCCAACTTTAATCAGTCCACTCTTGCTGGGCAAACGGGAGAAAGGGCATCCTGAACATGTTTTCACCAGGGCCTGAAATCTTAACACCTGACATCACAAGGCTTAGATTCCAGTGGAAAGATGGGTGAGAAACACACACATAAATAAGCAAGATAATTTCAGAGAGAGCCAAGCGACTGAAGAGTCAGAGGCTGTGACTTAATTGAGCTTGGCGTGGGACAGTTGTGAATCCCTCTCTGATGATGAAGTGTAGCTGAGACCTGAGTTATGAGGAATGATGGTGCTTGAAGTCTTGGCTGGTTTGGGACAAAGCTCCCATTTCAGCTCTCTCCCTGGTAAGGTTGTTCAGGAACACGAGCTGCTGCTCTTCCCAGGGTTCTACCATCTGTCTCTTTTCTTGTGACATTGTCTGAGGTGAGCTCTGCAAGAGTAGGGACTTTGGTTCACCGCTGCACTCCACTGGGCAGAACAGTGCAGGGCCCACCATAAGCACCTGTGGAATGAATGAATTAACGAACAAATGAAGAAATGGAGTAGTTCCCCCGTCTCCTCCAAATCGCCAGGCCCCTGTGTTCCTTACCTTAGTGAGTGCAAGTGACACCCTCCAGTTCCCAAGCCAGAAACCTGGTGTCAGCTCTGACACGTTCTCCCTCCTCCAGCCTGAGCTGATTCTTTCTCAGGCCTGGCTTTGTGGGGTTTGGGCCTCTTCCAACAGCCTCTTCATGGGATCCCGTCTTCAGCTCGCTCTCTCTTGCGAATGCTTCCGGCTTCAGCCGGGCAGATCAACATAAGATAGGACTCCGATCAAGACCTTTCTCTTCAGGTGCTCCGCGGCTGCCCATGCTGTCCCAGACCCTCGGGATGGTGTAAGCCTGGAACAGTTTAGTGCCAGGACATGCCCCCGCCTCCCCTCTCACCTCCTTTTCTCTTTTATCCTGAAACCAGTCGCCCTAAACACCCACAGTGTCTGCCCAGTTGGTGTTCAGTAAATGGTGCAGCTGATCTCAGGTGCTGCTGGGAAATGAGCCAACTGTGTCCCCAGATCTCTGGAGGGAGTCGGGGGGAGTTGTGGGGAGAGAGGACAGGAGAGGTGACAGCTGAGACAGGTGTGCAAGCATATTCCAGGGGAGCCTACTGTGGTGAAATGGGGTCCCCTGGCTATTGGGTTAGAGGGGTCTTTGGGCTGTTCTGCCAGGATACCTACCAAGCACCCACCCTGCCAGCCCTGTGGGATCAGGGGCATCCCAGAGGCCTTAGGCCAAGAGATACGACATAGGCTCCTGACACAAGGGACCCCAGGAAGCTGGGGGTGTCAGGGCAGAGGCGAGGACAGGAGCCAGGCTCCAGCTTCAGAGCAGCGTGGACATTGGCAAAACTCGCGAGCTGGAGACTACATCTGTTTTTGCAACAGCTCGCCCTGGGGCTCCCAGCCCAAGTGTGGGTGCCTTCCTAGGCAGCAGCTCTGCCCCTACCCGCCTGCCTCTCCTCACAGCTGTTCCAGGCCCCTCTAAAACCAGGGGCGCAGAATCAAACGCTAAATTGAACCTCCAATGGAGCCAGAGTCCAACCCGTGGATGCAGCCAGCTCAGAGCAGGGAGGCTGTGGGAGCAGATGCCCAACGAGGAGTGTCGCCATCCGGTGTCCCAAGAGGGGCAGCGAGCGATTCTGTGGCAGGAGCCACTCTGCATCAGAGATTGATTTGTCCATCTGATGTGTTGTTTCCATAGAAGCAGGGCTTAACCTTTTAAGTGAAGATTAAAAAGCTATCTAATTCATTTCGGATTAGGCTTCAAGCATCTCAGTACTCAACGCTGAAGTGTTTCTGTGGGACTTGCTGTAGCCATTCATCTAACAGCCAGGCACAGCCTTTCCAGCATCTGAAGGCTCTCACTCCTGCAGCAATCTAGGTTATTTATTTTTTGAAATTCATCAAGAAATACAACTTCTGTGGGAGATCATTAGAGTATTAATAATACCTTTTAATTAGTGAAGAGCACTGACTTCTCTTCATAAACACAGGAAGACCGGCACACAGGCAAGATCTGCACACTTTCAATTTATTATGTTCTTCCAGATCGGACATAAAAAGCATCTTGGGAATTGAGATCACAACACAGTGTTTACATCATTTTCAAAATCAGGCTTGTATTGAATTCTTTTTAAAAGAACATAGTAATTTTTAAAAATTAAATATTTACATATTAATAACACACATGTACGGAAGATTGAGATGTTATCCCTAGTTGTTTTGTTTTGTTTTTGCTGAGGAAGTGTATGAAAAGGATTTCCAAATAAAGTCTGAACAGTAGTCACAGTAAGTAAACAAAATTTTAATTTATAAAATAAGGTTTTTTTTTTTTTTAAGGTGGAGTCTCACTCTGTTGCCCAGGCTGGAGTGCAGTGGCCCAGTCTCAGCTCACTGCAACCTCCGCCTCCAGGGTTCAAGCAATTCTTCTGCCTCAGCCTCCTGAGTAGCTGGGACTACAGGCGCATGCCAGCACGCCTGGCTAATTTTTGTATTTTTAGTAGAGACGGGGTTTCACCATATTGGCCAGGCTGGTCTCAAACTCCTGATCTCGTGGTCAGCCTGCCTTGGCCTTCCAAAGTGCTGGGATTACAGGCGTGAGTCATCACGCCCTGCACTATGATTTTACCGTTGCAGTTTTGATACGTATTTTCAATGTGTGGATCCATTCATCGCACATATATTTGGGTTGAACAAGCCCCACCTGTCCCCAAGTGCTAAACACTCCAAGCCGTGGCCCCGCCTTGGAAGGCAGTTCTTCTCAAGGCTCCCGGCGAATCTCTTAACAGACCACAGTTGGAAGTTAGTGTTTCTGCCTTTACCAGCAACATACTCATCCTATTTTAACAGAGTGAAAGGTCACTAATTAATCTTTTCCCTTCCCTTGGGTAATATTTCCTTCTTGGAGGCAGAGGACAGATTCTAAAACCCATGGTGCAAAAAAAAACACAAGAGCCACGGTTCGCAGTACTTCATGAGACCACTTGATAAAACAAAAGGACCGTTTTCAGTCCCTGCCCAGTAAGGGACTGCCCAGTAAGGGATTCATTCTGCCCAGTAAGGGATTACTTACTGGGCAGAAATGGAAAAAGGCTAACAAAAAGGTATGATGGAAATAATTTCTCCAAACCTTCGTTGTAGCCCCAAAAAGAAGAAAAATTAGCCAGACATATACGAGATGTAACTTGTGTAGTAGTTACGTTGATTCCATGAGCCATGCCTAAAGCCAGCTTTTTGTCACAGTACAGGGATGCCTTCTCTTATCTTTGATGACTGGCAGGCCTTTGGTGGAATAGGAATTTATCCCAGAGCGCCCCTCCTATCTCTAGGTTTAGCATTTCAGTGTGATGTGATATGAGTACTTTGGACAGGGCAGTCAGGAAATCTGGGTTCTAGGCAGGGCCCTGACTACAGAGGGGTTAACAGACTGGGCAACCGCTTACCCTCATTCATGCTCAGTTGCCCCACCTGCAGAACGAGGGGTGGGACTGAGTAGCCTCTACAATAACTTTTAGCTCTCAACATTCTGCACTTTCCTAAATCCAGGGCTAGGGGAAGACATTGGAATTGCCAGTAGGCAGGTGTGATCCCCGGGTTTGGTGATCTGCAGTCCAAACTCTTTTCCTGCCAATTTTTGGCCTTTGGGTCAAGTGGCAAGATTAAATGCAATTTTCTTTATACAATAAATGAAGTGTAAATGCAATGTTTCTAAATAACACAGTATTTTAAATTCACCATCTTATTAGAGAAAGAAATCGAGGTAAATATATCTATAAAACAAATACTTTCGTGACAAGATATCTTTTTAAAATACAGATTTTCATATATTAGTTTTATATAAAGTGAAGGACAAGTATAGTAGGAACCAAATAAATGATATAATATTAAGTACATTTTTAGCTAGTTGCCACATGGTGCCAAAACCCTGTACCACTCAGTTGAAATGATCTGTTAAAATGGCTATTAGGTATCATATAGATAACTGATTAATTTTCTCACCTTTTAATTAGTTATTTTGTCATTGTATTGATGCAACTTATGTGAAAGGTTTTTCTTTCCTAAGAACTCATAGGTCATTTGCACTTAGTTACAAATGTCTATCTGGGGGGCACTGATGTCATGAATGATTTCATCTAATGGGTCAGAGCTATCCTTCTCCCAAAATCACTTTTTCATCTTCTTCATCTTCTAAAATGATGAAGGTCTAATTAATCTTGGCCTTCACAACTGCTCTCTCAGCACTGGAAAGAGCCATGTTCCCTTATACTACATCTAAACAATTTACATTAAAATAAATACGTTTCAAAACTCTATTCACACTGAGGTACTGAATGAAAATGGGGAAGAGAGAACTACTTCTTTTTAATGGACAATGAACTAACTGAATCGTATGCTGAACTTTTAAAGGGTAAGGAATCAAACCTAAAAATGATTTTAAAAATCTTATATCAAATTGGAGGCTTGATTATCACACATTACAAAGAAAGTATGTGAAATGATTCAAACATGACAGGTAAGCTTGACAGAACACCCACACCTTGCAGGAGCCTGAAGTGCTACGTGGATCTTTGTGGAATTTCAAACGGAAGTTACATATGCCACTGAACAATGTCACTAAAATCAAAGTCTAGGCAATGAAACCTGGTTCTGTGTCTTCCGTGTTTTCTCCCCTGGTGTCAAATATATTAGCACAACAGAGTCAAGAAAATGAAGGGGGAGAGCTGCTTCTCTAAGCAAGAGTTGTCCATGTGTCTGTGACATGGCTGGAGGTGGGTGTTCTGGACAAGTAAAGAACTTACTGGGGAGGTGTCTGTGTTTCCCAGTTAAGTTGCTAAGTTTCTACCCAAGGCTTTAGTTGTCCTCCCATGAAAAATTGTAGAAATTTGAAATTTGTAATGATGATGTTTTATGAGAAAGCCCATGAATGTGTGTTACTATTAGAGTATATCCACATGCTATCCAGTAATAGAAAATTGCCTAATAAAATATAATTTACCCACAAAGCAGAGTATCATGCAGCTATTAAAATAATGCACAGGGCACCACCGCAGTCCAGGCTGGGTGAGAGCGAGACTCCATCTCAAAATAGTAGTAGTAATAATAGTAATAATAATGCATATGAAGATTTGCCCTGAAGTGGAAAATGCTTGTTAAGTAAAAACAAAAACTTAGGAAACAAAATTTTACGTTTGATCTCCACTATATAAATAAATAAAATGGAGAAAAACATTTGCCAAAAATCACCCAATAATGGTTGTCGGTGGGTGGTAACAGCAATTGAAATGTTCTTCCTTACACTTTTATTAACTTTTTAAAAGAAAAGTATGTAAAATGCCAATTTATGACAATTGCTAAGTCCAGATGAACATCCCCCATTTCAAATTTGGAAGCCCCATTTTAAATTTTAGAAAGCATTGTTTTGATTTCACTTTCTCTATAGTTTTTTTATGTGAATTGTCCCTAGCTCCTGGGTGGCTTTTCTTGAGCCCCAGGTCCTTTCCACACGTCTGTGCTATAGCATTTATGTAATTCCTTCTGCCTCTCACACTAGTCTGAGGGCATTTGTACACCAGCACCCAACACAAGGCTGATTCCTGGTAGTTGCTCCAAAAGGCTTAGTGAAGAGGGTTAAGGGAAAATAAAATGGATGCACTATAGAAGTGGATCCATTTTTGTTAAAACATGATGAATAGAAGGTTGCTTACATATAATGCATCCAAACAAATGTCATCTGACTTTCTGCCTGTAACACTGCCCTAGTCACTTCTGGTTCATAGAAACACTTAAGGACTTAAACACCTTTCCCTGCCCTTCCCCCAAACACACAAATTTGGAAGGAGGAAAAAAAACCTTAAAAAAGCAATGAAAGCATTGTTGAATCTTTAGAAAGAACTAACTGTTGCTAGCTCAGATAAACTGGGTAATGAGAGTCTGTATCAGAGCCCTTGGTCACTCCTGTGGTTCTGACCAATGAGGCTCAAGTTCAAGGATGAAACCACATGTGCAAGAAAGGTGGAATTCTTAAAGGGATAAACGTTTTTATCTATCATGCTGCTCAGTGATTTGTATCAAATATCTATCAATAGTTTAGTAAAAAGACCTGCAACTGTGTTTTACTATTGTCTTCATTATGACCTCACAGCCTTGGGTAAAGTTTGAGAAAAGACTGGAAGAACTGAGTTTGAGCTGCAGTGAACCAGGCCAACTGACGACGAACATTTTAACTGTGAAGACTGAGACAGTGAAGTGGACTCCTAAAGGCATTAGCACATCCATCATCTCTTGTGATCTCTTAAGAAATATGCAGAGAAAAGCTGGCTTTGGCTTAGGTGTGAGAAATCTCTACGGTATCATGGCTGGGAGTCGAGGGACCTGGGTTCTGGCCAGGCCATCAACCAGCTGTGAGACCTTGGGAAAGTCACTTAATGTTTCTGGGCCTCAGGCTTTTTTCCTGTAAAATAAAAGGACTGGATAAAAGGAAGGGATGGGACTAGATGATCTCTCAAGTTCCTTCTCATTCTCAGATTCTTTGACTTCTTTTTTCAGTTCCATGAGGCTCTTCTAGCACCCTCTGTGCTCAGTTTTCTCATTGGAAACATATCTCCATCTTCAGAGAGGAAAATACAAAGGCATTCTGTACTCACCACTTGAGGTGAATATAAACTTCAAAGGGAGTGGTTTTCAAATAAGAGCTCACTGTGTCACATGACATGGGGAGGACAGGCAGTGCAGATGCCCAGGGCGGTGGGGCACTGGGGAAGCGCAGCTAGAAAGTTTTCACCATTCTTCTCCCTTTTCAGCTATCGTTGGTTTATTTTATAGATGTTAATATCATTATTTGAATACAATATTTTTTGATAATAGTGATATAAAATAAACTTTCCTGTATTACAATTTTTTTAATCTTACGAACCTTATTCCAGTAATCACTGATGATTTCTGTTTATTTTTACTTATTTACATAGGCTTAAATATCGAACCAGCATGTAGGGTGAATTGTCTAAATAGGGTGGCCAAGGGGATGTGTCGGTGAATTCCTGCTGTAGACTTGCACTTGGCATCGCCGGAACCACTCCTGGGGGGCAGCTTAGGAAATCTTGAAATTAACCTTTCTTTGGAGATGACTGATTCAGATCCTAGAGCTGCCAATCTAACTCTGGCATCAATGTGGTCATGAAAAAGGAACAGGCGTTGCTTCAGAACATTCTCCATTTCTACATCTTAAAATGCAACCCTTCCCTCATCTCTGATGTATCCATCTCCTTGGTAGTTATGCAAAATTAGGTCCTTCAGTCACGCAAAACCTTCTGTTAAAAATAATAATAATAATAAGTTCCTCATGTGTCTCCTGATAATGGATGGTCTTGTTAGTTTCCCCTAACATGTGGGGAGAGGGGAAAACACTATGGTCGCTGGGATAGTTTTGGTGGTGCCCTCCAAGACCCATTGTCTGTGGTCCCCACAGGAAGGCCCATGCTGACTGCATAATGTGTGTGGGCAGCCCTTGTGAGGCTGTTGAATGATGTCAGTCTTGGCACCATGTTGTAACACTGAGTCGGTAGAAGGCTAAACCAGTACTACATATTTGTTTTTATTGTTGTTGCTTTAAACACAATCAGGGCTTAGCTATAGCTAGAAACATTGTAAAGTTCCCCTGTCTCCTTCATCCTCCAACATCTTGTCCTCAGATGAACACTCACTGGCACTAGTGAAAGATGCCTTGTCTGCTGACCTGCTAGATCCACCACAAAAAGAAATCACTAAGAAGGGACGAAATATGCAAGACCAATCTAGGTTGAAGAAGATTAGCAACCACCAAAAATGATGTTGTAGGTGAATATTTAATAACATAAAAATATTCAGTCAAACCATGGGATAAATAGTGTGATTAAAATTCTGGGAACAAGTTTACAAAAAAAAAAATACAGGCCATATTAAAATGTGAACTGTGTTTCCCTCTGGATGCAAGGCTTTAGTTTTAAATTTTGTTCTATGGCTTTTAGAAATTATTTTATATATGACAATAATGAACGTGTTTGTATTTAGAAGACATTATTTTCTTCTGATTGATTTGAGTGGGTTGGAATAGACAGATGGTCTGCATGGTAGTTCTCTCATTGCCTAGGATTTTAAAAATCCTTCAATAATCATCATCATCATGAAAATATCCACCATTTATTAAATGCTTGCTGAGCACTTGACATGCAATGTGTCATTGAATCCTTAGGAAACTCTACAAAGTGGGTCTGTTGTTCTGCCCATCTTAACAAATAAGGAGCATGAGACAGAGGTTAGGAAGCTCACTCCAGGTAACACAGCTAGTAAATAACAATGCCAAGGACATGAATCGGGTTAATGTCTGGGCTATTCATCTCTTTGCTATTAATAGTCCAAATATACCACATGCATGAATATGAGCTAATTTCTTAAATCTTCGAGTTCTAGTTCATTTTGTATTTCAGCCACTTTATTTACATGTATAATTGCTTTCCATTAGTTATAACAAGATCAGTTTGCGGTATAAACTGATCTTCCATTTGTAATTCAGCTACCTTCCCTTTGAAAAAACAGGCCTATGCTATTATGTGCTTTAGTAAGAAAAAAAAAGTAACAAAAAATATAGATGATTGTATATAAATTAGAACATGCTAGCTGCACGAATAGGGGCCGAGAGTCAAGGAGGAAAAGCATTGTTGTATTATTCAAAGTTAATTATAACATCTATCTGCAACAACGAGCTCACAACCTTTCTTCCCTGGTGACAATCAGGTTGTTAAGTTTGGAAAAGATTGAGCAAGTCCAGTAAACATTTAACAGCAGTGACATCTTTACTCTGAGATCTAACAAAATTAATATATTATTATTTCAGCTGTGAGAAAAATCTAATGAAAATGATAAAAATGTATACCAGGAAAGGAATCATTGGAGTTATAGAATAAAGATTATTCCATGTGATGAGAGCCCCAAATGAATTTCTATTTGGAGTCACTAATGGCCTTTCAAATCTGTGTGGGGCACTTCTTTTTTTTTTTTAGAGGCAGTGCAGGCTTCCTTAAGCGGTAGCCAATTAGCTTGTGGAGTCAGAGTCTCTACCTCATTCCAGGAATGGAGCTAGATATGATAAATAAGGTTGAAGTTGTGCAATATCTATGTGACACTTTTGCTAGGAACGCAGAAGAGAAGGGCCAAGGTGCCGATCGCAAGTATCTGGGTGGATCATCTAAACCAGCGGTCAACAGTTACAATGTTCGACATCAAATATTGTGATGTCTAAGGGGCAGGAGTGGGCAGTTTTCCAAGTGAGTGGAGGCTCCTCAGGGAGGGGTGGGGAGCAGGCTATGGCTGGGATCTCATCCTGTAGAAATGGACAAACCTTGGGGGGGGGGAGGGAATGGGCATTTGTGATATGAATTATTAATAGAAATGTGACGTGGTTACGGGATGTGTTCCCTGGCCAGTCTGCTTGTGGAAAAGAGAAGAGGGATGTGGCGGCATTTCCCTACTGGGTGCGTGCCTCTTTGCTGGTGGGACAGGGAAAGGGAATAGAGACCAGAACTCAAAATAAACGCTCTCAGTATCTGATGACAGAAGGAAAATAAGGTGTGTTTATGTCTAAAATATGCAGCATAATGAAGGCACCAGAACAACATTTAAACTGTGTTTCTTAGTCATGTGATCCACTGCCAGCAAGGTCTTTCTGGGTCCCTGAGAACAGCCTTCTACAGAATTTCCCCATTATTTTTGTTTTTAAGAAACAGTGTCTCGCTGTCACCCAGACTGCAGTGTAGTGGCCAATCACAGCTCACTGCAGCCTCTAACTCCTAGGCTCAAGCGATCGTCCCACCTTAGCCTCCCAAGTAGGTTGAACAACAGGTGTGTGCCGTCTTGCCTGGCTAATTTTTAAGGGGTGTGTGTGTGTGTGTGTGTGTAGATAGGGTCTCCATCTCCACAAAACATCTGGAGGTGTTGCCCAGGCTGGTCTTGAACTGCTGGACTCAAGCAATCCTCCTGCCTCAACCTCCCAACTATTTTTAATTTTTGAGGAAGCTCCATACTGCTTTTCATAATGGCTGCACTAATTTAGATGAAATTAGAGATTTGTGGCCTCTTAGATATAATCATTCTTATTTGATGGGAGAAAGCTGACTACACAGGGATTCTTCACTAGTACATTGGCCCCCACTGTCACTTTGGGGAAGCTGAGACTTCAATGACCAAATCTGAACAGTCACAATTCAACTGGCGCTGACTTTTCCTGGAAGAATAATCCCAGAAGCTCCAAGCCCAGAATTTTAAACCCACATACACAATCTGTGCATGCACGCATGCACATCCCCCTTCCCCCGCACCTTAAAATCCCTTTTACTTGATGTGGTGTCGCTGGTAGAAGAGATTCTTTCTTCTTCGTCGTCGTCTTCTTTTTTAACCTTAAGCAACTTGTACTTTTATAAAGTCATGCAGATCCAAACAAATAAAAATCAATAGGCAAACAGAAGCAAACCATAAAAGAGATCTTTTCATATATGAATAAGACGTTAAGAGATCAAATCACAGCATATTATACACAGTATTTCCTTCAAAGACAGGACACTGAAATAACCTAGGCCAAGTATTATACTTTATAAAGTCTAAGAATTCATAAGTGCTTCTCCAATGTTTTTTTGCACCTTAGTCATACCTGAGCCTGTTTTAAACCTCCTTCTGGCCAGTTCAATTTGATCCTGTAGAATCTGTGCCCAATCTCTTGGTTGGTTAGCTCTACAGTACTTTCTGTGAAGACTGAAAAACAAAATGTAAAATATTGTTAAACACCTTAACAAGTAAAACATGCAGATATGAAACAAACATATTCTAAAAAGAAAAAAGTATATTTCTAAACGATGTGAGTTCTGCATGATATATCTTCAGTGTCTCTATTATATTTCTTTGGTAAAGATGGAGATTGGCAGGTCTGGCTAGGTCCAATGCGTTGTGCTTCAAAATGAAACTGGTGATAATCACTAAGTAGTTTGTAAGGAAGCTGCTCTTTTTACTGGTTCTACATCCATGTGTATGTGTCTTATAAGCAGAGAAGAAAATGTTTCCTAAGGGTCTACTGATGTTATGACAAGGTTTAGCAAATGTATTAAGAGAGTTCACTTTTTTTGTTGTCAATTCAAAATTGCATGCAAAATTACATGGAAAGATGATATTTCTCATGGTGATTTCTACTAACTCAATCAGTACTCAAATAATAATGCAGTTGGTGTCATGATGAAAGTCCGAATTCTACTTCATGTCAACCCCTTGTACATCACATGAGCTCCCAGGAAAGAACTACCCAATTGAGCACAAAGGGAACTAAGGGAGAACCCCATGGTAGCACACAAGGGAGGCAGGACGATGATCATGGGAAGGCTGTGCACAGTCTGTGGCTGCACATGCGGCGCTGGGGTTTGACATTTCTGCCTCACACTCACTCCTGAGCACTTTTCAACTCGTCTTTTCAACTTGTTTTTTGTAAGGTCAAGATCTGGTAGGCCATCACATCACGTTGCCTCCTTGGCATTTAAAATATTGGTAATTTCAATGTTTTAAAAAGTTTCTCTTAGAAAACAAAAAGGCAAAAGAAAATATTGACAGATTCAACTACAGAAAAAGGTAAAATTTCTATTGAATGAAAAATAAGACATTTCGTCAGAATGAGAAAAGCTAGTTGTACTAAATGTGACCGGAAAGGTTCACTATCTACTGTCAGATAAAGAGCTCATTCAAATAAAAGAGTAACTTCAAAAGTCCCTATAGATAAATGGGCAAAAAATATTTAATAAAACATATTAGGAAAAATGTCCAATTACTTTGGACATTTTGCAGTTCCAAAGAACTGCAAAACACATTTTATACCTACTAAAATTAGAAAAACAATTTAGAAAGCTAATACTTGATACTGATAAAATTGGTACATTTAAACATTACTGTTGATGCGAACAGGCAAAACTCTTTTGAGAAATAAAAGTAATATTTAATGGAAGACATAAAACTGTTATACCTTTGGACTGGTAATCTTACTCCTGGAAATTTATCTTAAGGAAATAACTTGAAAAAGAAAAGCAGCTATATGTGATCTCTACTGTCAAACACATGGAAACAATCCAATTGTGCAGTAAGATTAATGTCAGTAGTGTGGCGGATACATTTCAGGGAGCCCAGAGTGAAGTGGGGGCTCCCCTTCAGGAAGCTACTGTGAAAGTCTGAAGCATCTAGGGCCTCTCAGAGAACTGGCATTGTTTGGTTAATCACATGATGTGGTAAAGAGAGAAGAAACGGATGGTATGTGAGCTGAAAGAACATCGCAGGCTTGGTTTGGAGCATGCTGAGTTTGGGGTGTCTGTGGAGCACCCACATGGAGATGGCAGATATAGACTTGGTTACAGGACCTCCAGCAGGTACCAAAACCTGCAGATCTTCAAATCCCTGATATAGGCCAGGCATGGTGGGTAATACCTGTAATTTCAACACTTTAGGAGGTTAAGATGTGAGGGTTGCTTGAGGCCAGGAGTTTGAGACCAGCCTGGCCAACACAGTGAGACCCTGTCTCAGCTAATCAATCAACCAGTCAATCAATAAATAAATAAATAGATAAATCCAAGAGTGGTGGTACAAGCCTGTGGTTCCAGCTACTCAGGAGACTGAGGCAGGAGGATCACTTGAGCCTAGGAGTTCAAGGCTGCAGTGAGCTATGGTCACACCATTACACTCCAGCCTGGACAATCAAGCGAGACCTTAAGCAACTTGTACAATTGTGCCCTGAGACTCTGGAGCATACAACAGCAGTGGAGGGTGCCCAGCCTATTTGCATTATTTTTTATTGTTGTATTGAATTTTTTTTTTTTTTCCTGAACATTTTCAATCTGCAGCTGGTTGAATCTGTGGATGCGGAACCTGCAGACAAGGAGGCCAAGTGTATTTAGACAGAGAAATCTAAAGTTCAGAGAAGGGGCCAAACTGAACACACTGCTTTAAGAGGCACAGACATACATGTGGTGGTTAAAACTGAGAGAGGTTTGGCATGGTGGCTCACACCTGTAATCCCAGTACTTTGGGAGGCCAAGGTGGGTGGATCACTTGAGGTCAGGAGTTTGATACCAGCCAGGCCAACATGATAAAACCCCATCTCAGCCAAAAATACAAAACATTACCCAGGCGTGGTGGCATGCGTCTGCAGTCCTAGCTACTCAGGAGGTTGAGGTAGAAGAATCATTTGAACCTGAGAGAAGGAGGTTGCAGTGAGCCAAAATCGCATGACTGAACTCCAGCCTGGGCAACAGATCAAGGCTCTGACTCAAAAAACAACAACAGCAACAACAAAACAAAACAGTGAGAGAGAGAATGCTCACCAGCAAGAACACAGAGAGTGGAAAGGGCATAGGCTGGGTTGGGAACCCTGGGGCATGCTACGCTGCCAAGGAGAAGGTGGAGGCAGAAGAGTCCATTGAAGGGCTCAAGCATGGCTGGCCAGGCAGGAGGGGCGGGGAGAGTGGTGGGAAGGCCAGTGAGTGGTTCTAATAAAAAGGAGGGACCAGCAGGCTGCAGGGCAGAAGAGGGGTAGGAGGTTTGGAGAGACGGCTTGGTGCCCTCTGAAGGTCAGTAAGGGCCAGGAAGGGTGGCCACTCTCAGGACACCTGGCCCAGAGGGGAGGGCAGAAGAAGAGGGGAGACAGGAGTGCTGAGGGATGGGGACTTGGGCGTGGGGTGCAGGCTGAGGGAGCAGCGGTGTGACAGAAGAGAACAGGATAAAGGGAAAAAGAGGAGACGGTCAAAGGCACCAGCCTGGGGGGCTGGGGCTGATGGATCTGGAATCGATATGGAGGGGCTTCCTCTAACAGAAGGAGGGAAACGTCCTTTTCTGAACCCATGGGAAGGGAAGATGGTCGATTCAGAAGTGGTTCTAGGCTGGAGCAAACACTCCTGAGGCCTCAGTGGGTTCAGGGGTGAGGAGCTCTGGAGGATGGAGGGTGTGGGGGAGGTGAGGGATCTTCTCAGAAGAATCGGAGAGGGAGCGGACCACAGACAACTAATACGGCTGCCAAGCTGCAGACGAGCTATGGGGTAGGGCTATGCAGTGTGGCCACAGGCTACAGGCTTTCCACCTCGGTCGCCTGCAGCTCCTTTAGGACAATGGATGACAGGGCTGGTCTAGGCTCAGGATGTTGCTGGGCAGTTTTGGCAGAAGAACAAAGATATAATCCCTTGAAGATGCTGAAGGTGTGACCTAGCATGAATGAACTCACCTCTCCACTCCCTCCCATCTCCTTCACCCCCCAAATCTAGGAAGGACGGAAGGATGTGAAGACAGAAAAAGGCTTGTGGACTTGGAGATATCTATAGAGATCAGGGAATGCAGATGTCAATGGGTTGGCAAGCAGGGGTCACAGAGCTGGAAGAATTGTCCCCTGAGATACCGGAGCATCAGCAGGTGAGGAGCAGCCACGTGTGAGGATGCTAAGGTGTGGCCAACAGTGCAGGGCTGAAATGCAGCAGAGGTGAATGTCACTGTGGATGAGGTCCAGTGACTACATAGGCTAGGCCATCTGTCATGTGGACAGAGAAGTGATAAGGATGACAGTGTGACTGGGGAGAGAGATGAAGATGTAGGGCTATGATAAGAGTCTTAGTGGAAAAGTTCCATTGAAGCCCCACCTGCAGAAGAGGGGCAGTGATGCTTAGAAAGCAGAATTAATGACTAGGGAGAAAATCAACGAGGCTGCCCAATGTATGATATGGGAGGACCGGGAGAGCAAGGTGTGGAGGTGCTGAGGAGAGGCTATCCCTGGGGGTGTGCATGCTTTCAAATCTCTGCCACTAGATTCTAAGTAACTTCAGGGTCTTCATCTCTTTTGTCTCCCTCAAACACCTACTATAGTGCCTTTTTCTGAAGAAGAATTCAAGCATTTGATAAATAAGCAAACATATTTTCCAGTTTTGTTTCTAATGGAAGCAAATACATTAGCTTACAAATTTTGACTAATTGGGGGAAGTGTTTAATTAATAGGATCTACTTAAAGAAGCAAGGTCTTATTGACTTCAAATGTCCACAAGAACATTTACTAATCAGATAATTTCCAAAACGTTCTTGAAGTCATGTTTTAATAAACAGAACAAAATATTTCCATTTAGCATCCTATTTATGTATATAAAAATGTGTGCTTCAAAGTGGCTCAATCCACTGTCTTAGCAGGTAAACATCTTGCCCCCCCCTTGTAATATTATTTATAGTTAATTTCCATAGCAATCCCGCTTTTCTTGGGTTGTGAAATGCATGTGTCCAAATTAGCACACATTAGAAAGTCGTGGCTCCAAATTAATGAAGTGGATTTGTACTACACCACACTGAATGATTCCCATGTGGACAAGCAAGTTCAAGATAAGCCAAAGGAGATTGTGGACTCTCTGCTCCTACATCGTGAGGAGGTTCAGATCAGACCTTTCTACGCCAACCTTGAGCTCAAATACTCTCTCAGTCACTAAAAGGGCAGCCATGTCTGCTTATTTTTTTCTAGTTTCAATGAAAAAACTTACTTAGTTTCAATAGAAAGAAGTCAAAATCACTGTCTCCTGGGTCTGTGTCTAAGATCTTTGAAGGTGCAGCAATAGGCTTTTCAAAACATACCTATACAAATAAATATTTCCACCGGACACATAATTGACATTCTAGTTCATGGATTACATCTAAACTTAAAAGAGACTTTTAACTGGAATTTACCTACTGAAGACGAAATCTTATTCTCTCCATTATGACAGCAGATGAGACCTCAAGAACAAGGCCAAAAGACTGTCATTGCATTGATCTGCAGTCAATATGCTATGTGAATAGAGGTATTGGGGAGACAGAATGCATTTTTGCTACCTAAATCTATAGCTACAGGTCAAGCTATTATCCTGGTAACAGTTCCATTAGGAGTAATGATGTGAAAAGAGGTATTGCATTAATGTACTGAGTTTTCTACTATGGTAATAGTTGGTCATTAAGAATCATAGTCGAACCATTTGCATTCATCTTTAGCATGCAGTACGCTCTAAAAGGAAATTTCCCTCCTTTCCTATTTTAATACATGAAGAAGAAGCAAGGGCTAATTTAAAAAGAGCTCAGATAATCTGAAAAAGTGGAATAAGATCAACAATTAAACTAAATAAAAGAGTTAAAGCATCTCTTCTGCTTAATATAATTTGAGTGTCAAGGCACAGGTAGTATGTGAAGTTACCAGAGAAATGACAAATATTCAGTCTGATCTGTACATGAATAATGACTTTTCCTATATGCCAGCCTCCATTTGAACATTGACCTTTAATTGAATATAAATAATGAATCAGCTGCTGGTGGGCTGGGCAGACCCTTCCTTCAGAATGCTGCTCCTCATGTAAATCATCATCAAGTGAACGCAGCAGCACGTGTGTGTCTGACGTGCTAAATGTGCCACTCTGTGAATAGGGCAGATTGACCATGTTCCCCAAACAGCGATCTATCCACACTGTCGTTCTCCTGAGGGTCTTTTAATTTGGGTTTTTCTGACTGGCTGTGCAGGGAAAAGCAGAATGTGGCATGGACTTTGAAAGGAAGTCACTGTGTCTAGCAGACACTTTAAGAAGCAGGAGTAGGTTGGAAGAGCTTTCACGTTGCTGTGAAATCTTCTAAGAACTCTGGCTGGCAGTCACAGCACAGCTTCAGATTCGATGACTCAGTTTTAACTTGTGGTAAATCAAGGTTTACATCATGCAAGGAAATCAAGGTTTAGAGCTGGCAGAACTGAAAACCAGGTCTTCATTAGATCTGCCAAACTCCTAGAGTTCACAAGGGGAAAGGGACAATAGTCTCTGCAGTCAGGTCCCAGGGGACAAGCAGAGGGACCCAACTGGGGACCACTTGCAGCCAGGGATGTACAGAGGGAGAGGGAGTCGTGGGAGGCAGCCCGCCCACACGTCTGAGTGAGGGGACCACAACCAGGGTCCCTCCCACTCTCTCTTTCCTCTTACTGTCTTAGAGCTATCATTTGAGACTCCCCATCTGCTGGGCAGTTTAGACACATCTCATTTAATCTCTCAGCAGCCAGTGGGGGTAGGTATTGTGCTCCTAAATTACCAATGACAAAATTCAAGTATGGCAGCTTGAATAACTGGCTTCAGACTGCATAGCTAACAGGAGCTATTTTCCACATAAATGACTTACATTTACATTTGTATTTGTGCACACAGTGATTGTAAATGAAAAATGGTTGAATTGTAAACATAAGCAAACTCATGGCTAAGTGAATCCTCCTATGTTAAACTTGAGAATGCTGGATGTTACTTTCAACCTCACAAAACAGACTTGAATATAAACAGACTAAATGTCCCCCCAACTAAAAGGCAGAGTAACAAGTTGGGTAAAGAAGCAAGATCCAACTCTATCTTCAAGAGACCCATCTCAGATACAATAACACCGATAGGCCTGAAATAAAGGGTTGGAGAAAAAAAAAATCTACCTAGCAAACAGAAAACTAATAAATCAGTTGCTAATCAAATTTCAGTCAAAACAGACTTCAAACCAACAAAGAACAAAAAAGACAAAAAAGGACATTACATAATGAAAAAAAACCTATCCTTAATATATATGGACCCAACACAGGAGCACCCAGATTCATAAACCAAGATCTTACAGCCTTACAAAGAGACTTAGATAATCACACAAAAATAGTGGGAGACTTCAATACCCCATTGACAATATTAGATCATCGAGGCAGAAAGCTAACAAAGATATTTGGGACCTGAACACCTACCTAATCGTCCTAATAGACTTCTAGAGATCTGTCCACCCCAAAACAACAGAATATACCTTCTTCTCATCTGCACATGGCACATAATCTAAAATTGAACAGACATCCAGCCATAAAACAATCCTTAGTAAATTTTTAAAAACCAAAAGCACACTCTGAAAACATAGTGCAATAAAAACAGAAATGAGTACTAAGAAAATCTCTAACAACCATACAATTACATGGAAATTAAACAACCTGCTCCTGAATGACTTTAGGGTAAAGAATAAAATTAAGGAATAAATCTAAGAAAATCTTTGAAAATAACGGGAAATAATTTAAAAGAATAAATAAGATTAATAGACTGCCAGTTGGACCAATGAAAAAAATCCAAGATTCAAAAGAAGATCTAAATAAACACGATAAGAAATGACAAAGGGGACATTACCACCTACCCACAGAAATACAAAAATCCTGAAATTTTAAAAACATACACACACACACACACACACACACACACCCCTTATGCAAACATAACTAGAAAACATAGAAGAATTTGATAAATTTCTTGGAAGCCTACAAACCTCTCAAGATTTAACTAGGAAGAAATTGAATTCCTTAACAGACTTATAATGAGTTCTGATATTGATCAGTAATAAAAAGCCTACCAACTAGAAAAAGCCCAGGACCCACATGAATTCACAACCAAATTTTACCAGGTGTATAAAGAAGATCTAGTAAGATTCCTACTAAAACTATTTGAAAAAATTGAGTAGGAGTGTTGGTTTCCCAGCTCTGGGGGAAATTCAGGCAGGATACTCAAGCGGACCTGCGGAGGGGTCCAGGTGGAAAGGAACTCTGCTAACAGCCATGTACTGAGTCATCTTACAAGGGGATCCTCCAACCCCAGCCAAGTCTTTCAGTGATGTCACCCCTTGACTAATATCTGATTTAAAACTCATGAGAGATCTCAAGCCATAATTCTACAGCCAAGTTGATCTCAAATTTCTGACCCATGGCAACCGATGATAGATATAATAAAAATTATTCAACTGAGTTAT